>NW_028244370.1:0-89403 GCF_964263255.1 Lissotriton vulgaris
GCGAGTCCAGGCAAATGATTTTTACACGATAAATGGTCCGCTCTAGAATCTCGTGTCCTTTTGGTGGAACAATCGACGGAATCTCTTCTGTCTTCCTGTTCTCGAATTACAACTCTGGAAAAAGATATTTCACTTCTCAAGAGACAGGCGGAGGATTTGGAAAACTGAAACCGCAGAAATAATCTCCGCATTTATGGACTTCCGAAACACACAGAAGGTTCAAATCCAACCGAGTTTTTTCAATCTTTTTTGCCAAAAATCCTGGACCTTCCTATTTCTTCTACTTTCAACATCCAACGAGCACATAGACTGGGCCCTAAGATCTCTACTAAACCTCGAGGCGTCATCATGTTGTTCCTACAGTGCACTGACCTCCTTCAAGTTCTAGCTGCAGCTAAATCTAAAAAACAGATTGTTTGTAAGGTCATCGCCTGTATCTATCTCAAGATGTAGCTAAGGTGACAGCAGATCGACGCAAGCAGTTTTTGGATTTGCGCCCACAGTTGCGTGCTCTTAATGCAAGATTTGGCTTACTTTATCCATGCCTCTTCAAGGTTACCTATAAGGACAAGACCACGACTTTTGAGGACCCCTCTGCTTTGCAAGAGTTCCTTTGACGTCAAGGAGCTGATGTTATGGACACCTCAAGAGTTGCTTAACTGTTCTTTTTAATTTTATTACTCCTTCAACTGTTTTTTGTCGCATTTCCTTTTTTGTGCCTTTGTTCTCATATTTTCACTCTTGCATTGTTATTTCTGAGTCATGAAAAAGTTCTTTTGTATCCTATAGGTATGTGTTAATTCTATGTTTTTTCTCATTTCTCTTCACAGGTGTATTCATTTCCTATTCTCCCCGATGTGGTCCATTTGTCATATATTTGCTGTAATACTTCAGATGCTCGGTGACGTTTGTCCCCTTTGTTGATGTCGTCATCCTCTGAAGTCGTCACCCTAATTTCTCGTTTTTGTATTTGTAGGTATGTTCTTAAATGTTTGTTTTTGCTCTGTACTATTTACTGTTTCTCATTTTCTTACTTCCTTTTTCCCTATTTCTTCTTTTGTCCTTTTCGTTTCCTTACACTCTTCTTTTCTATTTCTCTTTTATTCTCTTTTCTTCTTCCTTCGTACATGCACAACTTGTGACTTTTCTGTTCTCTCGATTTATGCTCTTACCTTTTTCGCTCCTGCTTATTTTCATTCCTTTTCTCTTACTCATCTAATGGTTTTTCATTACATAATTTTGTTGATTCAAATTCCGAGTTGTAACATGGATCGTTAAAGGCTTGAATAACCCTATTAAAAGGCAAAAGGTTTTATCCCACTTAGCTAGACTTAAAGCGGATGTAGCTCTTCTACAAGAGTCCCTTCTCTCTGAAACTAAGGCCTTAAAACTTAAGCGTTGTTGGGTGGGTCATGTTTTTCATTCGCCTGCTATGGGTAAGAAAAATAGAGTTGTGTTACTATGTCACAAAAAGTTAAATGTTTCTCTTCTTTCTCAAGAATGTGATGTTGAGGGTCGATGGGTATTAGTTAAGTTGAATATAGATAAGATTCCTGTGGTTATATATCATGTTTATGCTCCTACGGGCATTGATAGATTGTTTTGGCCTGCCGTATCGGAAAAATTGGCTACTATTACTGATGATTATGTTATTTTTGGTGGTGACTGCAATCAAATCCTGGATCCTATTTTAGACAGAAATTCTAAAGTCAAGTTTTCCACTTCCACAATGCATGCTCAATTCACTGCTTCAATCCACAATAATGCCCTTGTTGATATTTGGAGGTTATGTAATCCTGATCTTAGAGAATACAGTTTTTATTCCCCCTCTGATCACTCACAATCCCGTATTCATTATCTCTTTCTAAGCAAGTCCCTAGCCCAACTTACCCTCCACTCAGACATTGGATCCATTTTAATTTCAGATCACGCTCCCGTTTTTGCTGATATCGATCTCACTCCCTTTTCCCCCCATCCTGGGCATTGGAGATTCAATAACTCTCTTCTCCTTGACCCTTTCTTTTGTACCAAATGTAATACTTTTGCTATGGAATTTTTTGACATCAATCAAACCCCTGACTCCCCGTTTGTGATGGTATGGGATTCTTTTAAAGCGGCTGCTAGAGGTTTTATTATTAATTTTGTGTCTCAAAAGAAGAAGCAAGCACAAAACAAATCAGCTCAACTTTTGGATAATATTAAAAAACTTGAATATCTCTATTATCAGTCCAACACTGAGTCATCCCTTAAAGAACTCATTGATGCTAAATTTGCTTTTAATAAATTTACCACAACCGCTGCTTCAAACTCTTTACTGAAGTGTAATTCTCGATATTACGGCGGTCAAAATAAAATGGGGAAATTATTGGCCAATTATCTTAAAATACGGAAAAACAGACAGAAAATTGAATCGATTCAAAGCACCACTGGCTCATCCTTATTTTAGGATAAAGATATTCTAAACAAATTTGTTTCTTTCTATAAAACTTTATACACTCCTGAAACGCCCACTGATTCGGCTGATTTACTTTCTTATTTCCAGGCTATTCCCTCACCTCCCTCTGCCCATGTCAACTTTCATTCCCTGGACTCTGATATCTCTCTTTCAGAACTCTCTCGAGCAGTTTCCTCATTGAGACACGGTAAGGCTGCTGGCCCTGACGGCTTTACCATTGAATTTTATAAATCCTTTGCCTCCCTTCTCCTTCCAAAATTACTTACACTATTTCAGTCCTTTTCTGATTAAGGCTTTTCTCAAGGGTCCTTTCAGGAGGCATTGATTTGTTTAATTCCTAAGGATGATAAGGATCATACTTTATGCAAAAATTATTGTCCTACTTCATTAGTAAACAACGATTATAAAATCTTTGCAAAAATGTTAGCCCTTAGAATGGATCCTCTTCTTCCTGACTTAATTGGCCCAGAACAGTCAGGCTTTGTTAAAGGCCGTCTTTCGTCCGATAATTCGCGTGTGTTTTTTTAATATCTTAAGCAAAGCTCCTTCACTTTCTCATCCTCTGGCTGCCATCTCCTTAGATGCTGAGAAGGCTTTCGATAGGACTGGCTGGGATTTTATGTTTTGTGCCCTTGAGTGGGCGAGATTTCCCCCCAAATTTATTTCTCTCATCTCCTTACTCTATTCAAGCCCTCATGCTTCGATATTTGCAAACGGTATGGTTTCGGATTATTTTCCATTACAGAGGGGAGTGAGACAAGGGTGTCCTCTGTCCTCTTTATTGTTTGTTCTAGCTTTAGAACCTTTTCTCACTAAAATTAGAAATTATGTTAATATTTCTGGCTTACAATTCGGTTCTCAACAAGTTAAAATCTCAGTCTACGCCGATGATATTCTTTTGTATTGTTCTGATCCTCAATCTTCTCTTCCGTTTTTTCTACAACAGGTCTCCTCTTTTTCTAAAGTTTCTGGATATCGTCTTAATGTCGATAAATGTGAAATTTTACCCTTGAACTCTCTCTGTCAAAAACATCTTTTCAAACACTCTAGTTTGTCTTGGCAACCTTTGAAAATTAAATACTTAGGAATTTGGTTTGCCCCTCTTCTATCTGATACTCCTAAAATTAATTTTGATTGCATTTCTAAAAAACTAAATACTGCCATTACACGTTGGAATCCCCTTTTTTCTCTTTGTGGGGGCGTCTTGACTCTATTAAAATGATGCTCGCACCAATCATATTATACACCCTCTCTATGATTCCTATTAACATCCCTTTTCATTATTTTAAAACAATCGACTCCATTCTTCTTAAATTTTTATAGAAAGGTAAACGATCTAGTATTGCTATTGCTACCTTGAAAAAAGATAAATATATTGGAGGACTTAAGTTTCCTGACTTTAAGCCTTACCACAGAGTCTTCTCCTTGAAACAGGCTGCTCGATGGCTCTCATCTGACCTTCCTTTCTATCCTCCTCTCTGGTTTCAGATAGAATCTTCCTTTCTTACTCCTTTTGACTTTCATGAAATACTAGCCTTTACGTCAAATGTGACCTCCCTTCGTAATCCCATCATCTCTTATTCTCGTAAACTTCTTACTCCTTATTTGGCCTCCTCTTATCCATCTACTCTTTCTACTCATTTACAACCCATTTGGCACAATAAACACATTAAGATTCGAAATCGTTCCCTTTTTTGGAAGTCTTGGCATTCTCGTGGTTTGAAGTGGATCTCCCAGCTCCTTTCTTCTAATCTACCCCTTTCTTTTACGGAACTACAATCACAATTTTCTTTGCAATCCTCTTCTCGCTTACAATATTCTTCACTTTGTCCTGTTCTTCTCCAATATCTTCATTAGCTTCCCACGACTAATGGCATTCCCGATCCTCTTCGTCCCATTTCTTCTGCGTGGATAACCCTCCATCTGCATCCTTTCTTTGTAAATCATTTCAATGCATGGTGAATAGAGTTAAATCCAAAGTTGAGTTGGCCTGGGAGAAAGATTTCTTGCAGGATTGGTCCATTTCCTTATGGGACAAGATTTGGTCGAAATTACAGAAGTCCTCTAGAGCTGCCAATACCACTCAAACTCTGTATTTCATTTATAACCGTACTTTATTTATCCCACTAGCTTTATCGACCTTTTCCTTTGACACTCCTCCCACTTGTTGGTCCTGTTCATGTCCTTCTGCAGATTTAAAACACATGATATTTGAATGCCCACCTATCTCCCGTTTTTGGAGACTGGTATGGACTCAACTTCAAAATATTTTTAAATTTCAATCCCCCTTCTTCATTGTAAATATTTTTCTAGGTTCCCTCTCCCCTATCTACCCCAAATTCTCGCAACATTATGCTTTATTAGACCTCTTGATAGCTATTGCTTTTCATCTCATCACCTCCAATTGGAAGCAAGCTGCTGATGTAACTTTTCGAGCTTGGTGGAATGTGGTTTGTTACCACCACAGGCTTGACACTAATTTTGTCACCCCCATTTCCCTTGCAATCAAGTGTGATCTTCTATGGCTTCCTCTAACCACTTATTTGTCCCTATTTGCTTCCTCAACATCCTCTTCCCAAATTGCAAATGCTGAAGTTCGGAAACCTTCATGATTCCTTCCAATGCCTTTTAATATTTATTTTGAATGTATATTTCTTATCAATTTCAATTATCCTGCTTACATTGTTTTCCTCTTTATTGTCTAATTTGTGCCTTGTATTTTTCTGCTGATACATGATATTTTATTTTGTTCTTGCATACATGAGATGTTTCTACAGGATTGTACTTTTTGATTGTTTCTTTATTTTCTGTCTTTGCTTCTTTATCTTTCAATAAACTCAAACTTAAAAAAAAATGCTCCGCTTTTTTTTTCTTTTTGAAATCAGCAATGTCAGTAATGTGCCACTTTTCTGAGAACTACTATTTGAATCGTGTAAGTGCTGCCATTGTATAAAACATTTTTTTTTAAATTCACTTGATCGTATAACATGTCACTCAGTTTTTCTTTTTACATTTTGTATCTCGCAGACTTTAGATCCAGTGAAAGCCTACCGTGCTTGTTTACAGTAGCCTTGCTCCTCAAATGCTGTTGCTGTGTTGCCATCTCTCTAGGGACACAGCTTGAAAACACTCGACTTGCTAGCTGCAATGCTACATCCGCTATGCTTTGCCTCTAGACACGTTGATCCCTCGCAGACTGTGCTGATTCTGAAACTGACCAACGCAGTTACCACGCAGTCTCTTCTCTGTCTTATGATGTCTGCCCTGCCGCCATTTACTTCGGACCCTCACACCTCCTCACCCTCACACCCCCTCACACCCCCTCACACCCTCTCACCCTCACACCCCCTCACTCACCCTCACACCCTCACCCATCCTCACCCACCCTCACTCACCCCCTCACTGCCCTCACCCTCACAACCCTCTCAATGTCACTCACCCTCTCACCCACTCACCCTCACACACCTCCTCACCCCCCTCACTCTCACACCCCCTCATCCTCACCCACCCACCTTCACTCACCCTCACACACCCTCTCACCCTCACATCCCCTCACCCTCACATCCCCTAACCCTCACCCTCCCTCACAACTCACCCTCACGCCCCCTTCCCTCACAACCCCTCACCCTCATACCCTCTCACTCTGACACCCACTCACTCACCCTCACACACCCTTTCGCCCTCACACACCCTCTCACCCTCACACACCCTCACCGACCCTAACCCTCACACCCTCTCACCCTCACACCCCCTCACCCTCACACCCCCTCACCCTCACACCACCTCACCCTCACACCCTCACACACCCTCCCACCCTCACACACCCTTTAACCCTCACACATGCCCTCACACACCCTCTCACTCTCACACATCCCCTCACACCCCCTCACCCTCACACACCCTCACCCTCACAACCCCTCACTCACCCTCACACCCTCACACCACCTCACCCTCACACACCCTCACCCACCCTCACCCCCCTCACCCTCACACACACTCACACACCACCCTCACCAGCATAGTATAACAAAACATAGCATAGCATAACAAAACATAGCAGAGCATAACAAAACAAAACAAAACATAGCATAGCATAACAAAACAAAGCATTGCATAACAAAACATAGCATAGCATAACAAAACATAGCATAGCATAACCAAACAAAGCTTAGCATATCAAAACAAAACATAGCATAGCCTAACAAAACACAACACAACATAGCATAGCATAACAAAACAAAGCATAGGATAGCAAAACAAAACATAGCATAGCATAAAAAAACATAGCATAACATAACAAAACACAACAACACATAGCATAACAAAACATAGCAAAACATAGCATAGCTTAACAAAACACAACAAAACATAGCATAACAAAACATATAATAGCATAGCAAAACATAGCATACCAAACACAACAAAACATAGCATAGCATAACAAAACATAGCATAGTAAAACAAAGCATAACATAATAAAACACAACAAAACATAGCATAGCATAACAAAGCATAGCATAGCATAACAAAGCATAGCATAACAAAACATAGCATAGCATAACAAAACATAGCATAGCATAACAAAACATAGAATAACAAAACACAGCATAGCATAACAATTCAAAGCATAGGATAGCAAAACATAGCATAGCATAACAAAACATAGAATAGCAAAACAAAACATCGCATAGCATACAGCATCCCTCCGCACCACCACAGCATCACTCAGGGGCACCACAACATCACTATGCGCTACCACAGCATCACCGAACGCCACAGCATCACTCAGAGCCACCACAGCATCAATCTGTGCAACCATTCAACAACATCTGATTCAAATATGTTCCCTCAATGTTTCAAGCGTTATTACAAATGTAACAAAAATATGTTAATATTTCACTTCTGTTCTTGGATTTTCGTCACAATAAAATACACTGAACATAATCTTTACTAAAGTTATTTACAAAACTTTAAGCTATTGCCCTTATAAATTACATTAACTTTTATTTAATTATTAATTATTGAAAAAATAATTAAGTCATTGTTATTTGAAATATCAATACATGTAAGTCACGTAAATACAACACATTGCATTACAAGTGCTATAGGTGTCACATTTGCTAAAGTTATAACTATTGGCATTGTAAATGACAAAGCTATTAATTTCGCTATTTTCAAAAACAAAACATAAATAAAAAATGTGTCATTTACAATTCCAATAGCTCAAACTTTCCTAATGCGAGACCTATTCCATTGCAAATTCTTGTTTTTTTGCAAGAGAAGTTAATCATTGCATTTAGGGTCAGAACTGAACGTGGAGCAAAAATGAGTTGGAGCTGATATGTTTTCATTTGGATTTTGTTTGCTAATCATCGTTTGTTATATAAGGGATGTCTGCCCTTTGAATTTAATCTTCAAAGCAATAAATATCACTGAGGCAGAAAATGTCACAAGTCAGCAACCGATTATTACTATGTTAATAAGGAAGAGAGATGGCTGTGTTTCCGATTCCTTTAACCAGTTCCCATGTGGTGATCAGTTTTTTCTGTAATCAGTTTTCAGCTATGATGGCACATTCGACAAGGAGTCATAATGAAATTACTTGTCAAGAAGTTGCTACAGCAGTATTAAGACGGCCGTATCCCAAAACATTTTTGATTGCAGCTATAGCTTGCCCTTGGTGGTATGTTAAGGCAGGTATTGCTCCAAACACCTTTCACCACCTTGTTATGAAAACAGGCCATCTGGGGTGGTAATGTGGAACGAGAACTTTTGTGCACATTTGTTGTGTGGTATTGTGTTGTAGTGGTGATGTGTTCTGTTGTTTTTATGCTACTGTGTTTTGGTGCTACATTATTACAATGTTATTTTGTTGTATTGTAGTGCAGTATTTGTGTTGCAGTGTTTTGACTGATATGTTGTGATGGGCATGGTTATGTTTGTAAATGTGTTATGTTGCTGTGTGTACGTGTTTCAGCAGCGGCCAGTGTAGGCAAGCTTGGTTGGGCGGGGCCGGGGGGGGGGGGGGGTCAACAGATGACGGAATAGGTTTAATTTATTTATTTAATTTCCCCCATTCATCTGTAGACTGCCCTCCCTCTTTCCACTCCGCCCCAAGGCGCTTACCTGCACTAGCCGCTGCTGTCGTTATTGTGTTACTTTTGCTTACTTTAAAAATGGCAACAAATTCTGCTACATTTCCACCACAAAGCAACACATTAATTTAAAGTTCCCAGGGCATGCAACCAGTAAAAAGCACAGCTCAACCTCTTAAACGACCTTAGACATAGCTAGCCCAAAACTGTGATAGCGACTGTCTCACTTTATGGGATACAGCCCAGACTGTACAATTTCTTACGTTTAGCACACCTCTATACCATTTTGAACTTAAGGCACTATACATGATATCATATGCTGGAAGTAATAATATTGATTGACCATTAACGTTTAAAGGAGCATATGTTAATTGGAGTCAATTGTGAAACAAGGGTTGTTGGTTGGGTGATCAGATGCTGGTTACCAAGGCAGGTAAATAGGTTGCAATACATATTTCTGGTGGAGCTGGAGAAACTTTCATTGCTGTGCACAATTTCACCAGGTTTGCTTTGGGGCAAACGTAGTGTGTGGACCAGAGGAACTGTTAAGTATCTTCCACCCAACCTGATCTTTGCATATCCCAAGAACCATTGGCAATGTGCATGCCATAAAGCGACTGTGCAGATTTTGGATCCCTCCCTGCCATAATCCACGCATGTACACTTCATGCATACTCCCTATAAACCCCAGTTACTGTCATGGGCCATGCAGGTACCCCTCTTGCCAATATTCCTTCATGGCCTGCCATTGGTCTACCCATTGCTTGACATCAACTCTTGTTAAGGGGGTTCTGCTAGTGGTGTTTGTCGCTCACCCAGCTCTGACTGCCTCTGCTGTTCTGTGGAGTGGCTGAGCAACTTGTGAATCTTCCACACAGTGGGTCTTGAAGGGCCACACTTTAGGAGCTGCTGTGGCTCTTTAGTCTCCCACTCATCGTCAGTGGTAAGGTTCCATTTTCCTGCAACCCACAGAGCTCCTCACACACAGATACAGGTGCATGTCCAATGCAGGGATCATACTCAATACCACTGGAGTAGGGTATCTGGTTCCTCTGAACAAAAGAGAAGGAAAACAATGTCTCCTCAGCTTTGCAGCAAGTTTACTCGGCTGTCCTCTGAGGCATCTATGGGCTAGGCTAAGGATCTCCACTTTAATGATTATCTCTCAATCTGCATCAGTGTTCCTGGATCAGCATTTTTGGTTCACTGTTAATTGACAGACCCATATTGTGCTTAGAGGTTTGTATTGAGGATAGTGAGGGTGGCATACACTATCAATCTCTCATACTTATTCTCAACCGCTGTTATTACAGTTTCAGTCCCTACCCTACCTTCAGAAGTCACTCATAGTTTGGCTAACATCTTCACTGCAAGGCCCTTATAGATTCTGGTACATAGACTAATGAATGAGGTAAATAATGCATGGACTGTGATGATTTATTTCAGCAAGATCAACTGAGGTAAGGCACAAAGATGGATGAACACTGCTGTTATGATTCTGTTGTCTTGAGAATTGAGGGACAGGTTAGGCTTTTAGGGAGCTATCTAGATTTTGAACTTTTTGGTAAGGAGTTGGAGGGGAATTATGAATGCCCGAGTCCCTAGTCCTTAGTTCATCTGAGCTGGGCATATTGGCAAAGCTGGATATGACCGAGAAGGATAACTGCAATAGGATAAAAAATCTGGGAAAAGGTGTAGTTAAGGCTGTGATTGGATTCATGAATGATGTTGTGGATTAGCTAAGTAAATCCTTAGGTGCATTGAGGTGGGAAAATATTTCTGAGTAAGTTGTTACACCTACTGGAGCAAGGCATACAGAGACTGATACCCACAGGAAATCTCTGCATTTGTACAGAAAAGTTTGTTTTTGAATTGTGTGCCGGCATTGGCCTTGTTGCTTGTACACGATTTTTCAATCACATGTCTAGGGAATACCTGTAATGTCTTGTTATGCCTTGTCATGTGACCACCCAATTCCAAATCAAAGCCCATCTCATTCTCCCTTCTCCTGTGCCCTTGATTTGACAAAACTGTTGCGCCTGTTCGCTGGCCCTTACTTAACTTCTCCTCCCAGAGGGCCTGGTCATCCAGGTAAATAGCAGAGAGGATATGGATGACTTACCATTTGGGGCCTGTTAGAACCTGGAAGAGCTTGAAACAGCACTCCGCCCCTTTCAACCTGTGAAAAATATCTTTCAGTGAATTTCAACCTCCTTTCACTTACCTAGTGTTTCTATAGAAACCATAAAAACGAATTCCTAGTATCTTGGTCTTTGAAGAAACTGCTACTCTGCTAATTCGAGAGTCCTATAGATAGTGAATGAACTGGTGTCCTCTTTCCCCTTATATATGCTTATTTAACTGGTGGGCTTGAAAAGCTGTGCCTTTCAGTGGGTCACACCAGCACCTCTCTCAGGTGGACCAATATATCCCTAACTAACTGGTGTTTTCGGGGAAGCTGTGTTTTTTCCGTGCTGTGCATGTCACATCCCTCAGTGGAATCTTTACATTCTTAATTTAAAGTTGTTGTTTTAGACACTGAATCTTACCTGCTCCACTCCTAGATGGAGCCTAACAAATCTTGATTCACTGATGGGTTTGGTAGCTGTGTCAAGTAAGATTTGGACGGCTGTATCTTCCAGTGTGTTGCACTTGTGCAGCTGCTAAGTAAATGCACCATATAGATCATAATTAAAGTGTTAATTTGGGGACCGGTGTATTCTAGTGAATGGCACCACCACAATTCCTCGTGGACCCCACAGAATTTGAAATTACATTTTTATTTAATGGATGGTTTTTCAGTCGGCCCCTATTCCGTAGGGCTGGGTAATTTTTTATTGCAATTGCGGAAGTGGATCATGCTGTGAATCCATTACATTTTGCTGATCTATTTTCACCTGCCATTGATGAAAAACAAGAGATTGAACAAACTGCCTAGGAGTCGTAATCTTCGAGGTTCATGGGCAGTTCAAGTGGTTCGTACACTGCATTTGGTTTGTGTGGTTCTCCTTGGATCATGTTTTGCTGGCCAGTGGGAACCACATGAATTGTGTGACCGGCACAAAACAGTCAACATCAGCATGTGAGAGCAATCTTTCAACTCTTTCTTTGCACCCGTTGCGCGTTGCTGCGATCTCAGAAGAAAAGAAATTTAAGGAAACTTGTTATGATAACATTCAATTTACATTGTGTCATTTTTATTGAAACTTATTCATTTTAATATGGAAAACATTTTAAAGTGTTGTTTTAATTCTGTTTATTTATTCGAATGCTTGTGGATACACGGTATTTTTTGTTTGTACATGAATAAATCAGAAGGTTTTCCGACGCGTGAGCTGGCCACATACAGTTGTCCATGTGAGAAGCACGGATTATCCAAATCTAGTCTACACACTTGCAGCATTGCCCCTATTTCTCTTCGGATAGAGGTGTATCAAGTATACTGTTCCATTTCACTAGTGTTTGTTCAGTTTGTCGATACTGTTCGTGTTGGGCTGTGCTATAGAGTGTGGTTACTAGGCGTTGGTGTGTGGGTGCTGTAAGCAGCCCCTGTAGGGCATTATGAGTAGGTGGCTCTTGAGGGAAAGTAGGATAAATATTTTTAATTGCTGCACGCAGTCTAAGGTATGCGAAGACCATTAGTGGTGTGTGAGTTCCCCCTGACAGTACATCTGATGAGGTTCTAAATTGGCCATTATGGAACATATCTCCCATTTTACACAGGCCCATTTCACCTAGCAGACTCAGCATTTTTTGTTATTGTGTCCCTAAGATTCTGGGATGATGTAGTAGCGGAGTGGCGAAGCGTATACCGGTAATTCATTAGCTCTGTGCGCTAGTGTATGCCAGGCTATTATAGTGCTGCGCACTGGGTCTATCACGGATCTTGAGGCGGACAATCTTGTTTGTGAAAGAAGTGCAGCTAGTGGAGTCGGGTGGGCAATCTCCATTTCTACGGCTACGTGTGGAATGTAGTTGTGTGGTTGTAGCCAGTAATATGCATGTTGTGCTTGGGCACAAAGGTAATTTAGATGTAAATCTGGGGCACCGTACCGTGTGTGAGTTCCTTCCAGCTAACTCTGGGTTGTCGACCTGCCCATGTGAGAGTATTCATATGTGAGCGGAGTTTCCTAAAAAACTGTTGTGTGAGGACAATAGGTATATTTACAATTAGGTATAGAAATTGCGTTTGCACTACCATTGTTTGAAGTGCTATTCTATCCGCTAATGACAATGGCAGTTGAATCCATTTGGCCACTTGATGTTCTAGTTTTGTAAGGGCCTTCCCGTAGTTTTCCTGTATCACCAGTTCTGGGTCTTGGTGTATACATATGCCCAGGTATTTAACCGGGTTAGTTTGCCATTGTAGAATAAATTCTAATGGAACCTGCTTTGTGCAGTTTGTTAGCCGAAGGACCGTTGATTTAAACCATTGTATACACAATTCAGTGTATCGTTCGAAGCTAACTTATTTTCGAATTAGGAGATTTGAATAATCATCCGGATGTCAAGTATATACAACCATGTCATCAACATATAGTGAAATAATACTAGAATGCAGATGGAACTGTAGGGCTGTGTGTGCATACTTCTGGCAAATTTTACACAGCAGAGGTTCAAGTGCTAGTGGAAATAATAATGATGATAGTGGGCATCCTTGTCGGGTTCCTCTCTGAATCTATAGGGCTGACACATGGCTCTGTATACATTAATTTAATCCAATGAATAAATGTTTGTGGGAATCCCATTCTACGGAGGACTGTGAACATGAATGTCCATTCCACTGAGTCAAAGCTTCGGCTGCATCTAAAAGAGCAGCAGCTGCAGGTAATTCCAGGTGTAGCTGCTTAAATCGTGCAAATATAGTACGTAGAATGTGCGTTGTCAAACGTGTTGGAATAAAACTTGATTGGTCAGGTAATATTAGATTCTGCGTTAGGGGTTGTAACCTAAGAGCTATTATTTTTGCTAATATATTAGCATCTGTGTTTATAAGTGACAGGGGCTCTATGATTCACAATGGGCTGTTTTTTCTCTGGTTTAAGTAATGTTATCAACAGAACCTCTCATAGAGATGGTGGGAGTTTGCCTTCCTCGTATGCCTCCATGTACATAGCGAGCAGATGTGGGGACAGTAAATCAATGAATTCCTTATAAAATTCACTTGGGGGACCATCTGTTCCTTGGGCCTTTTTATTTGGGAGGGCGCCTATTGCCTCTTTGATTTCATCTTCAGTTATGGGCTGCTTAAAGTATTCTCTGAGGGCATCAGACAGCCAAGCTAGAGCAATATCATCTAGGTATGCAGTGGTCTTGTCATCCGAGGTGGCTAGCTGTGTAGAGTAGAAACGTGTATAGTATTCCATGAATCTCTCTGTTATGAATGCTGTGTCATAACGTGCCCTTTCTTGTGCATCAGTAATTTGTACAATATCAATAGATATAAACTTGAGAGGGGATTTCAGGTAAAAATGGCAGGATGAGATGGAACCGATGATGGAGACGTTTTCTGCGATACGGTTAGCAAAGCCTCTTTCTGAAGATGGACGCAGATCCTGCCTCCATCTTACATTCCTTGATGAAAGTATCCTCAACACAATGCACACTGACTTGCTATATGCCTGACTGGTTTAGAGAATCCTAATGCCAGGTCAAGTAAGAACCGACACATCTAACTTTCAACTAGGTTATGTCTCACCACTCATGTTACACTCAAGCAACACACATCTCACCTGTCTCAGATAGGCACATATCACATGCATTTCACTTATACGCACTTTCTGGTGAAAACTGACTAAACTTACACCTTAAAACTTTGCTTTATAAAGCCCCAATGCCTAATGCATTACTTGCAATAGCTAGAGTAGTAGTAGTCCTTCCTGTGGCAGAGCGTGACCCAGGTTTGGAAGCTCATTGCCTTCCTATTATCCAGTCAGGTATGCCTCTCAGGTATTAATGCCATAAACACACTCTTGAGTAATGTATATCTTTGATTGAGTTAGCTCAACACTCCCATGAAAAGGCCTCAGTCATACTCGGCATATCATGTAATCTTTTCCTTTACAGGTTCTGTGTTGTCAGTTCCTCCATCACCTGTAACCACCTCCACTACTGCTGCACTGAGTGAGTTGACATGCAGTCTGGCCTCAGACAGATGGAAGACTCTGGTAAGTTTACCTCCATCTGAGTAGAAAATGGTATAAGCATATCTTCCTCTGCATAATATGAATCAATAAGACACTAAGACCATGTTCAGCATGCCCGACCAACAGGTCTTAAAGGGGGCCTTACTCAATTGTTGAATGTTCTTGTATTGGATCCAAAGGGGAGCCTGAATGGTAACGTGTTGAACGCTACCATGATCAATGAAGGTGATCATTTGGGCAACATGCAGTGCATCTGTGTTGACCCCACAACCTAGCTGAATGCTTATGAAAGACTCTGTGAGTGGTGGGAGTCCCGGGCTGCTCCAGTGAGTGAAGCGCTGATACCCCAGCGGTATCGGCGTGTGAAAAGAAAACACAATGTCATCCAGTCATGAACCGGAAATGTTTAATAGACATTTCCGGGTTCACCTCTGCGCATATTATTCCTTCAGTTTCAGAGATGCTGTGTTTGGAGGAGCTGTGGAGCAGTGATTCAGAAGTGGTGCTGTAAGGCGGTAGCCATTCCATTTTTACTCGACCTTTTGTTTGAGTATAGCTTCGTTTTTGCCCAGTATCTTTACTGAGAACGCCCTTGTGTTCTGCCATGCTTTTTTCTTTTCCTCCCGGCTCGATTTTTATGGGGATGTGATCTAAGCATCAACTATCTGGACATTCCATTACCAGTGCAGGAATTATTCTTGGAGGGAGTACTTGGAAGCCTATGGTATACTCTGCTTAAAATAACATACTCATCTGCATTTTCTTTGGCAACTTTTTGTGAGACTCAGTTAAATGGGTGCTTTGTCACAGGAGTACAAAAACAAACAATATCCCAACAGGTAATGTTTCTAAGGCAATTAAGTATGTATGCAGTAAGCATTACAGGAACAGAAATAAGGAGACCATTATTCAATTGATTTAAGATTGTTATTCATCTTATATTTACATCAAAAACATTCTTTCATGGTCAGGTATATACAGTTATTGCAGCACTGTATAAGAGAAATCATGTGACAACCAAAATGCACTTGGTGCTCAAGTACGTGTGAGTGAGGAACGTGGCGACACAACTGACTAGGTGAACAGCGTGGACGGTGCACAGTGAACAATAGTGCAAATAATATACAGTGGGTGGCTCAAGAATAGTGACAAAATGTCATGACTGTATAGGATAATTTTGCAATTTGTGTTGAGCCACGGGAGAAAATGTGCCTAGTATTGCGCTGTAGAGTCGACGGCGTTTTGATCCTCTTGAATTGGGATCGTCTTCAGGACAGGGTTGTCTGAATTGTGAAGTGCTGCGGGATGGAAAGGACAGATAAGGGGGGAGGAAAGGGAGAGAAGGAAGTGCTTGGGGGGAAGGAAGCTGGGCGCGGGAAAGGACAAGAATTCGTACATGGATGCAGGTCGGCAATCCGGTGAGGCATGGGGTCGGAAGGGGTACCTGGAAGGTTGGCGTGTGAGTACAGGAGGGGAGAAGGATGGAGTCCACAAAGAGGTCTGAATAGAAGGGGTGAAAAGGTATACAAAAGGCTGCTGGGTAAGCTGAGAACGTGCGGGCTGCATAGGGTGTGAGGTGGTGTGATCCGGTGGTGGCATCAGGTAGGGGAGAGTCAGCGGGGCGGAAGGGTAGGAGGTGAGGGCAATCAAGGCCGGGCAGACGGAGTCTGGACTGCTGCAAGATTGTGCAGGTCCGGGGAAGGTGAAAAGAAGGAACGCAGGCGGAGGCGCTCTCAGGGGTGGAGCTAGGGGACTGAGGCAGTAAATCGGCGTGGGTAAGTAGCCGGGCACAGGATGGATGGCTAATACAATAATTCAAACCTGCGACAGTAGGGAGGAGGCCGGCGTGGTCCAGGAGAGGAAAAGCGGAGAAGCGGTGAAAAGAACAGGGTGGGGCCAATAGAAAACTAATCATACCTGAAAAAAGAATGGATATGGCGAAGCGATTCGTCGCGTGAAGACGGCGATGCGTCTACTAGGATGGCCCTAAAGTGAAAAATGTAGGGTTAGATACGGGGAGGATAAAGGGGAAGGGTAGTGAGGGGAACACTCAAAATACTAACGTTTGAAATTAGGTGAATGGAGCCCAATGACGGACGCCTCAATCGTGGCACTTGGGAGGATGCAGATCCTGTGAAGGAAAGGAAGGCAAGGCGTCAGAGTGAGCGCAGCCACAGGGTACAAGGGGCAACGGGGGGCCGATGAGGCGGGCAAGAGTGGGCATACCTGTTTGAATCAAAGAAACTGCAGAGGAATCAATCCAAGGGCTGACTGGTAGAAGTGGCAGCCTGGACACAAATTAACTTCCGGGAGCGGGCTGGGGAGAAAGCGGTCATGTGATGTACGACACTGGAAAGGGGCGTATCCGGGGCGCGAGCAAGTGGGCGGGGCCAATGTGGGAGGTGGATGAAAGAGTTGTCAATGAACAAAATCTTTATCGACAGCTAAGCTCCCTGGGGGCAAACAATGTAAGCATTAGAACCGTGTGTCATACAAACAATCAATGATGACACACAAAGGAAAAACTTTTTGGCACTCATAAAAACGGTACAAGCAATTAGCGTAATCACAATAGCAGTGGCGATAATTAATGGCTGATCAAGTGACTTGTAAAGTGTTTCAAAGGCGCGAAAATGTGTGACAATGGTACAGACAAGTATGGGGTGTCACAAACACATATTAGAAGTAGAGTAAATACATGATTGTTGGTCCTAGAATGGGCAATTACACATAGGCTGATATGGTAAATGAACCAAAGGGAGTACAGCTAGAATAGCACTGGAGAGAGATTAATCAAAGGGCGAGGGGAGAGCTACAGTAAGGGAACAAGTGGCAAGGAGAATCTAACAATGGACTATGTAGTGACCGTGCTGTTCCATTCGTTATTGGTGTTGAGACCATGATTAACGGAATCGCAGAGGGTCATCCATTTACATTCAGCTTTGTTCAGGAGGAATTTGATGTCACCACCACGGATCGAAAGAGTGGGTTTCTTAATAACTTGCTATCTAATGTCTGTGTCAAGGTGTTTCAATTCAAGGAAGTGTGTGACCAGAGGGGCCGTGAGTGTCTTGCAGTTGATTCTGCTTTTGTGCTGTATGATGTGCTGTTTTATCATCTGCGTTGTTTGACCCATGTATGTGAGGTTGCATGGGCATCTGATCGCATAGATCACGTTCTGTGACCTGCAGTTAGTGTGACTCCTCAGTTTATGTGTGCGGTCATTGAACATGAAATCCTTGGTGTTGAGAGTAAGTTCACAGACGCTACAATTCTGGCATCTGTAGTGACCAACGATGGGATCCAGTCCCCAGGCTGCAGTTATGGTGTGTCTGTCCGTAGGTAGTTGCGCCAAGTGATGGCATGGACTAGGTGGCTGGCAAGATTATTGCCACGTTGGTAGGAGAACAGTGGCTTGTTTTGGAATTGTTCGTGGGAGCGTAACAAGGGCCAGTTTTTCTTTATGATTTTGCTGATCTTGTTGCTGTCAGGACTGAATTTAGATACAAAGGGTAACCCTGTTCATGGATTTCTTGGGGTGAGGAATGAGGAGGTGGTCTCTGTGGCAATACCAGGCTCTTTTTCTCGCCCTGGTGACCAAGCGACGGGGGTATACTCTATGGAGCAATTTGTTGGTCGGGATCTCTGCTTCTCGAAAGTAGTCCTTACGCCATTTACAATTGCGTCAGATGCGTAAGAACTGTCCATATGGGAGCCCATCGACAGTCCCCGTGGGTGGTAGCTAGAGTATTGCAGTAAAATATTTCTCTCCGTTGGTTTCCGATAGAGAGTAGTTCCCAGTTCACCATCTTCTGCATGAATGGTGACGTCCAAGAATGGGAGATCATTGCTTTTGCAGTCGCTGGTGAATTTCAAATGTTCTTGGGACTGGTTGAGCCAGTTGATGAAGGGGTCCAGTGTTTCAGTTGTACCATCCCAGAGGAGCAGGACATCGTCGATGTACCAACGCCACAAGTTGATGTTGGAGAAAAAGGGGTTGGTAGGTGTGAGGATAAGAGTTTTTTCCAGGTTATGTACAAACAAGATGGCAAAATTAGGAGCAGGAGTGGCACTATCTTTGTTCTTCTTATTCTGGATGTGAATGAATCCACATAGGACATAAGTACAGAAAGGCGATCTGATTTATTTACAGAACAATGTTATTGACTCAATACACTTCTATCTATATTGCTCATACCTCATAAGTATTCTTTCTTGTTTGCCATAATTAACAGTGGTGTTCTGGGGTCTATCAAGTGGATTCTCCCCCTGTGATGTGTGGCAAAACTTTTGTTTTGGTGGGTACATAGCACATGGAAAGAAGCAATTTACGGCATAATATGTAAATAGGATCCACTGGTAAATACTCTTCTTTCTTTGTAGTGTTTCTATGAAAGAGCAACAGTGTTCAGGAAGGAGCAATCCATTCCTTGTATTCCATATTGGTACAGACCGTTATTATTTTACTTTACAGGTAATAGGTTAAGCAAATATTAATATAAAACAAAAAATATTGTACAGGCATTGTCTTATAGTGTTTTGATTTGATGTTTAGGTCTCCTTCCCAGCTATCCCCTTACTTTCCTTCCCCCACTTGATCACCTCAAGCTTCTATGCTATTATAGCATTTCAGAATTGAGGCTATCAAGGGGTGGACCCACTTGAGCCACAAATCGATCCTGAGGATTCAGAAGGTCGCACCCTGACAGTTCTCATTGTATTAGATCCTGGAGTGATACATCTTTTGTCACAAAATCTAACATTAGCTAATGTCATGTCACTGTGTTCCTATATTTGACCAAATTCTCCAAATAGCTGTTAGCCATGTGAGGACTCTGGGGGAATCTTTAATTATTGCATAACACTAACATATTCCCATAACCTATTGTTATTTTTTTTTACAGATATTTCAATAATGAGTATATGCTTCTGTTCACAGCTTCAGTGATGCAATGGCCTCTGGTGCCCACACTGTATCCCATACATTCAACCCCATCATGGGACATCCAAAAGCCGGACTTTGGCCATCATGCATTGGTCAGGGAAGTCAGTGGTCATGATAAATATAGTAATAGCTATAGCCATTTGCAACTCAATTTCCTCTTCCCACTTCTACCAAATATCTGTCCATTGATTATTTTCTGTATGTGAAGTATTAAGACATAGCTGTCTTTTACCTTTGTCAGTGTAATGGTATCAGAAAATCATTGTAAGGATAATGTCTGACATAAATGGCATGTCCTAAATATAGGTTACAAATATTGTAACTATTTGAGACTCAATATTTATGTTAGTTGATTTTTCTGTAGACAAAATTTTAAAATATAAGCTTATAAGGATGGAGACAATTCATCACACCTATCACAGTTGCTCCCAGTAACACATACCAGATTATAAGGTTTAACAATATTCCTTTCTCCAGCTGCTGCATCACGGGACACATGCTCTCAACCATTGTCTGGAGCATTTGTTCAACAGCTGATGTCAAGTGGTCTGTCCTCAAAATAATCATCTGTTGCAGTTGCAGATAATACATTATTCAAGCTTATATGTATTGGTACATATCAAGCAACATATACCTTTATATACCAATTTAATGTGTCAGTTGTCTTTGTGGAAGTAGTAGTTGTGCCTTAAAGTAAGTGTTCAAAACACAGCTCCCCTCCTGGAGCCATATATGACCCTGGGGACTGCTACTGCCCAGGGCCAGCTCCTGCTATCTCCCGAGATGCCCACCCTAGCGATATAACTGTTTGCTTTTGCTTGGCGGGAGCTGTCAAACCTATCCCGCTTGCCAGAAGTGGAGTTTTTATCTCTTTCACTGGCTGCAGACATGGGGGCAAGGAAAGAGTTGCAAGATTGCTCTCACATGCAGTGAGCTGCATTTACAGCAGCTCCCTGTATGCAAGAGCAAAGCAGGTTCCTACAGGGGGCAGGGAGCCGGTTTGGACAGTGGGTGCATTGAGGATCCCCATGCGCCCCAATAACACATTGGGTATCCTGAGTGCACTCCAGGGCACCCAGGGAGTCATGGTTGGGTTCCAGGGGATGGGTTCCTATGGCTGAAATTGACCTGGGGAGGGGGGCTGCATGGTTCACTCCCTAATTAAATTTCAGATGGACCCTGGGTGATGGAGTTCCAGGGCCGTAATCAGCCCAATGAGGGGGCAGCATGGCCCCATCCCCATTTTTGTGGTTGTATGTAAAGGTCTTCACCATTTTCCCATGTTGATGGACAAACTAAACAAAAGTCTTGCAAAGCGCTTTTCTAGACAATTTTGGTGGCATCTTATTGATGCAGAGGAATACGAGGACATCTCCACCAAGCAAAAAAGCACTTACATTATTTAGGTAAGAGGAAGCACCCCTGTATGGTGGAGATTCACATCGGTGTAGTTTCATAGACTTCTTGTGTCGACTGTTCACGTGTTCACAGATTTGTGGATGAAGACACTCGAGGAACAATCACATTGCTGAAATTCCATGCACACAAGGTCACTGGAATCATTAACTCATGGTCCTTTACACAGTTGTAGTGCAGAATATGTATGAGACATTTATCCAATGAGGTAGCACTTACTAATTAACCATATGAAATTGCTCCAGTTGGGTAGACGTTTTTGGCAAAACTGGGTATTCTTCTTGGAGAAAATGAGGTTCCATACAAGCCCTGGTGGGTATTTCACAAAAATTAAACCACAATGGGAAGCACTTACCAACACGAAATTGCAGGTGTCCCAGTGGAAGCTCCACTTAGGACAGCACAAATGATCCTAATGTCTTGGGTTTAATGAAAGCAAAGCAAGTGAGTTACCTCTCGTATTCCACGTTGACAAATTATCTGAAATGTTTAATGGAGACAAGTGCATCATTGATCTATTGAAGTGCAATCTGATCTGGAGTGACTGTGATGAGTAATTTCTCTCCCATCATCTCCTGGTGAGAGCAGAGTCCATGATTCTCCCTTTGCAATACCCTATGCAAATGCCCTACATGCATAGCACTACTTAGACACCCACTCACAGACATACACAGCTACTCACAGACCCACTCACAGACCCATACAGGCACTCAAGGACCCACTCACAGAGCCGCACAGGCACTCACACCCCCACTCACACATAGGCACTCATAGACCTACACAAAGACACACACAGCCACTCACACAGCCACTCTCAAAGCTGACAGGTTTAAGATAGGATTACATTTTTTTAAAAAACATAAAAAATCACTGACTCAGTCAGTCAGTGGGTGATTAATTCTAAATGTTTTTCAAACCAGTTCAACGTGGATGTCTGTGCTTGTGGATTGGCATGGGGCACACGTGTACATGAAAGACAGCCACCTTCGATTGGTTTTTCTTCTTCTTCAGCATGTTGTAAGTGGTTCTCATGTTAATCTTCTACCCCAAGAACGTCATTTGAGTCTACTGTCAATTATGTGATAACTTTTCAGTTTACAAAAATGTCGGCTTCCAGAACAGAATCAGTGACATATTAAATAAATAGGGGCTAATTTTCAAAGCTAAGCCTACACTTTTGAGTAAGTTTATGATTTTTTTCCTGTTCACAAAGGTATTTGTGAACAGTAGTATCTTTCCGACTGTGGAATTTCTGTAGTTGTGGCAGAGACTCTATACATAAAAAGATAGGACAGCCCTTTCTTTTTATGTGTTGTGTCTCCAATACGAGTGCAGAGATAGGGAAAGGAAAAAATCCTAAACCTATGTAAAAGTGTAAGTTTGCCTTTGTAAATCAGGCCCATATTGTTCACATTGAGGAGGGTTGTGTGCGTGGGCATGGTACAACAAGGAAACGTGAGCATGTCCCTGTCAGTGAGGTTTTTGAGAAGGGATAGGAACCATGTCAGAAGGTATAAGGTGAAGCTCAAAAAGAGTCATAAAGCCCATTATTTTTTATGACTAGGGCTCCCAGTTTTATGGTATTTATTTTTTTGCCATTTCCGTCTGTATTTATCCATATTTATTTTTTGCTAATTTTATCTGTAATTATCAATATTTATTTTGGGTTTTGTGGAAAAATTAAGCTGAAAGACGTATATTTCCGCATTTATTTAAACGATAAATATGTGCTCATGCTTGAATATCTGCCAGGTTTCAGTGCTGTGAACACCCGCAGAAGATAAATCTGTGCATTATATGAAAATATGCAACTTTCAGTATCAACCTTGTGCATATCTACTGTTGTTAAAGCCTCTTTACTAAAATGCCTTTCTTTTTTAATTCCCTTATCTATCAAACCACTCATCTATTGGCCTGGCAGTCATGGAAAACAGTGTTTAGAATTACTCAAAAAGCACCCCAATTTACGTTTGTATCCACATTTAAAAATAAATACAGACAAAAAAATAAATGTCTGTATTTATCTCTAAAAATCAGTTAAAACGGAAAACAGGAAGCCCTATTTATGACTTATGAGTGAGTTGAGCACTTTAGGTCTTCCACATTCCAGAAAATTGAATGTACATGCCATAATTAAAAATGTTCCGTTTTTCTTGAGAGGGTAAGTTCTTTAAGGCAGTAGCGTCATGTAAAGTGATATGCCCCACCTGCAGGATATGATGTGGGGCGCCTGGGTCTCCCATATTTCTCAGATATTCATTGGCATTCAGCTGAATGGGGCCCCGATGCGCCAGCAGTGGCTTCTGGGTCTCGTGTCATGCCCCTGTTTTAAAGGCAACCATTATTTGTTCTGTAAAGTAATTAGCTTTGAGTATTAGATTGTAAAGATTTGTGACCGGGAGGTAACAGATGCTCTGATAGTGCTGTGTGCCGCTCAATTTGGAATAAAGCGCACAAAAGGCTTAACAACAGACCACATTGATTTCTTAAGTGGTCATTTGAGCTTTTTTAATAACAAGCTTCTGAGGGAGCGCCCAGTACTTGACAATATATGGGATGGGCGACTATTTTCTGCAGTCCAAAAGCTATTTCTGGAGAACTATATAAAAGAAATGTGTTTATGTTACACGAAGTGTCAAGCGCGTATAAGTACTGTTCTGCCTAAACATACATTCTTGACAGCTAATGTCTCTGCCATTTAAAACATAGCTCAGAAATACCAAGCATTTCTTAAAGTAATCACAAAGAAAAAGGTATCTTGATAACCAAACAAACTAAGTAGTGTGGCTCACCGGTTAGAGGCGGCAGACCCGAGAGCAGAGGACGGCCCGGGACCAGGGTTCGATTCCCGGCGCGGCAGGTTTCTGGACCAGGGTCAGCGGACTCGATAATTCTCTCGCCTCGGTGCCCACTCTGATCAGCGATCACACTCGGCAACTCTGGGCATTAGCTTGCCTCATCTTCACTAACGGCCCACCAGACCGCCGGGGATGCCTGGTCTCACCCTGGAGATACCCATTAAGGGACCATCTCTCAGGGAAGCCAGGAAAGGTTTTGCAGCGGTCGAAGCGCCTTGGGACCCTCCGGGTAAGTAGTGCGCTATATAAATGCCTTTACATTTACATTTACATAAAGTATTTCTGTTTGGGGAATTAAAATGTAGAAACCATTGGAAAACAGCTCAACTACTAGCAAATTAACCCATGCCCCAGAACGTGTAGGGGATTCTTCTGTCCTTTAGCAGTGGCACAATAAGTAAAGCATATAATATTTGTATTTTGTACATTTGAAAACTGCATAGATGAGACTTAGCACTTCCAATCTAATTAATCAAGTAGATTCGAATCACTGAACACGATTCATGTTCCTTCAATAATTTCACAATCACCGCACCAATCATTCAGTAATACAACCCTTTATAACTTTCACACATATCCTGGAAGTCTATTATTATAAAATGCAGTGAACCAAGGGCAGTAGTAATTCATACAGTCATTATCCACATAAACAAATAAGACCCACAGATGTAATGCACTATAATGTAAGTCAATGCAAGGCAAAATAGAAATGAAGTTTCTCCATCAATTAAAAATTCATGAAAGAGTTTGAAACTTTTATGATTCTGTCAGCATCACTGTGTGAATTGCTCAAAGGTTGAAAGCATGAAATGCAAATAGCCGAAACGTTGCATGAGACAACAAAACGTAATGTAACATGACAACACAAAATAATGTTATCATAATATATGTTTTATATGTATTATAGGCAAATATAACATAACTTAAAAAAATAACAAAACAGTTGCTTCTTGTGAATTTGAGACTCTGCAGTGTACCATCAAAAAGTGTATCTTTGTAATGGCATATAAACATGCTTTTACAATAGAGCAATGGCTTATTCTGTGCACTGTTGAGTGGTGAAGGACATGTGGAAAGCAATAGAAGTTATCAGTGTCAATGTCTTTAAAATTTGAAATACAACACGTTGAGTGGCAAAAACTGAAACAAAAGAATATAAAAGTAGGACATTTGATTTGAGATAAGGCAGCCATACAAAAAAGTCAATGATTTGTTAAGGAAATGCATGAGTATGGGTGGTTTAAGCAATGAGGTCAGGGAAAATCCTCTGACTAGTGTTAGTTTATGTTTAGGAATTAGAGGTAGTAAAGTCTGGTGTGAGGGATAATTTTATGTAAAATGTATAGGTTAGCGTAGGAGTTAGGTTTAGGATTGAGATAACACTTGGGATGGGTTTGGGTTAGGGTGAGTTTAACTTTAGTGGAGTGGTTAGAGCTAGAATTAGAGTAAAGGAAGATGGAAGAGAAGATGTGGTAAGTTCCTGAAAAAAAAAACTTGTGCTTTCTTCCAGACCACTTCAGTGTTATGAATCTGGGGGCATATTTATCATTGTGTGGTGTTGCCCTTGCGCCACAGAAGGAGGTTCAAGGGCGACAAAACAACATGGTCAGATTTATCAAGCCACACTAGCCCGCCTTGCTTCCCCTGAGTGGCTTGATAAATCTGGAGTAACGGAAGGCAGCACAAATCGCTTGCGTTGCTCTTCCCCAAGGTGGCATTCCATGGGTGGATTGTGGGTGCTCTCACTCATCCACCTAAGGATTTTGACACATTCACAGATTTACTAACACTTGTAAGCCTGTAAATGCGTCAAAATGCTACGCCTTCCGAGGGGAGCTAAAACGTTGTTTCCTCTTTCTAAGTGCACCTTCCTTCACAAATCCAATGCTGCCTGCAATTTAGGCACCCTTGTTCCATGATGCAATGTCGCCTGCATTGGCGCAAGGCAGCATATTGTGTGCCAGCCAAAGAAAAGAACAGGAATGTGCAGTATCTTGTTAAATATGACACATTTCTGCCCCTTCACGCATAGCAGCAAGGAGGATTTTGTGCTGCACTGTGTGAAATAATGATGAATCTGTCTTCTAATTGCATTTTGGTCAAGTTTTGGGTAGGATTCCCCATCCCATTCAAACAAGGTCGGAATGGCAACTTTTACTTACCTTTATACACATATAAACTTACTCATCCTTTCCTATACACCTATAAAACAGTAGGACACTATATTTACATTTACAAGCCAGAACACAGCCAAAGTGTGGTCCCAAAAAATGGCTGCCTTTTACTTTTGTAAAGGCAGCCATTAGCAAATCGCATACTGTTTTGTTATCGGCATGTACGGTGCTGGTCTACAAAATTACAGTGGTATACCATGTCACATTATATCACTAACATTTGGTGCATTATTAGCTCGATTCACAATGGTAAACTGACACTTTTTTGTAAGTTTATGATTGTTTGCTATTCACAAAAGCATTTTATTGGTATTATCTTCGCAACTGCAGAGTATCCGCACATAAAAAAAGTAGAACTGGCCGAGCCTACCTTTTTATATTGGAGAGACCCTGCAGTCTTAAATATGCTACTCTTAAAATGCATTCGTGAATACCAAACAATCGTAATCTTACACAAAAATGCACATTTGCCTTTATAATTATGCCTGATAACTTTCAAACTACTCAAACAATTTAGATCTACTATCAAAAAGGACCCTTTACACCACATATTCAATATTTAATCTTCTTACGTTCAGCCACTCTGCAACATTCCATGCCACTATAGGCTAATCTACGTCACAACATCCCAGTTCACTGTATTAAACAACATTATATGATTTGAACACATTTTTATGAACAAAACATAGAATTTCAATGAAAACAACTTCAAAATGTAGTTACATTGTGTTTTAAAACTGAAATATGATAAAGGAATGAATATTCATTTGAAAATTCAAACAATCATACCAATACACATAACTTTACAAAAACATAAAAAATATATAGGAATGTACTTTAAAATTACATTATAAGTTCAAATACATGTAGTAGGTACACAAACATATGTTTGACTATAAAACATAATATCTATATTTAAGAATATATCATATAAACAATATAAACATGCACAAATATTATACATTCTATTAAAGTATAAAAAAACGGTATCATTAAACCATTACATTTAAAAAATATCATGCTAAAATATTACATTTCAAAAATCGAATCATGTAGAAAAATATCTTTAAAAACAAAACACATTTTAAGAAAAGTCATAATATAATAACATTACAAATCTAAACTTTTTAATTAATGCACTCACAATATTTATAAAACATATGAAAAGCATTAAAACAGTAACCAATATCCATTCAATCCATACACAGAGACATGACACACACACACACACACGCACACACACCCAGACACACACACACATACACATACACATATATAATCGAAAGCACTACTGTAAATGCAAACATCAAGGAAAGTGAAGAGTTTTGGGATGGATTCTAACTCCAGTCTAAAAAATGTTGGGCAATTGCATGCATTTGAGGGAGCAGTCTTAACATTCTAACTACAATCTGATGCTCGACAGCATTCCCACCTTGCGAGGCATTGCTGCGTGTAGGGGAAATTCCAAATGGGATTTCTTCCTTCATCTCTGATGCAATCTTCCGCTACTGCCATGTCCTCTGGTTCACATGATCCTTCCCTAGGCCAAGACCAGTCATACTGGTCCCTCTCCTTCGTCAATTCTGCTAACAGGTCGAAGAAATGTAAATGTAAATGTAAATGTACATGTATTTATATAGCGCAAATCACCGACCCGGTATCTAAGCGCTTGCTTAGGGAATCCGCCCTGGTATTCTCCTGTGAGATAACCCCGGCAGGGTATCCACAAGGTGAAAGCCAGGCATCTCACCGGGAGGGGCCGTTGTGGAGATTAAGCAAGCTATTGCCCAGAGTGTGAACCCGTGAATCGAGTAGGCACCAGAGCGAGAATTGTCGAGTCCATGGACATTTTAGGACTCAAGACCCCGCCGAGCCGGGAATTGAACCCTGGTCCCAGGCTGACATCTGCTTCCAGGTCTGCCTCCTCTAACCAGTGAGCCACACTTCTCCAAAGGGGTTCCTTTGTCTTTTGCTGGTATTTTACTGGAGGTAGGTCTATCTTTGCTGTGCACCAGTGTGGAGCAGCGAATGTCCTCATTGCTGCTTTCCTTGTGTGCATGTAAAAGTGCCCTTATTTTTCCTGCGTCGTGGGTAGTTGAAAATCAGACTGCCTTGATTCCTGATTTCTGGGTTCGCCCTCCTTCATGGACGTGTGGGTGGTGTGACTCTGAGCCCTGCTAGTAGCCTTTCATCGGCCTCCATTTTGTCCAAGCGCTGCCTCGGGTACCTATATTATTTATTTATTTATTTTAAGAACTTGTAAAGCGCGACTGTCACCATTACAGGCATCCTGGCGCTAGTAGCATCCTGGCGCTAGTATATCCGTTACCCTCATGTGGGGAGCGCGAAGTACAGTGTTCTATGTCTAATTCCTGGTCACTTGCCCTCTCTTTCTCGAGCAGGAGCTCACCCCTCTCTTCCTTCTCGCCATCTGGTCTGCCTCTTTTGATCTGACCTATGTGCTGCTTTCATTGAAGAATTGGCTTGGTAGTTTAGTCTGCCCTGTTCCCATGATGCACTGGGCCAGGGACAGACTGATTTGCATATAGCCAGGTTCTGAACTGGGATGGGGCAGTGAGATAAATAACGGTGATGGATCAAGCCCTGATCTTTGGACTGGGTAAGAGTGGTCTGTTTAACTCAGACACTCTGTTCATCACCACCCCCTTTTTGTAAATCGTTTTTGGCCACTATAGGTGTGGCAGGGTATACTCAGACATGAGTCCCTTTCTCACTGCTCCATCAGGATTCAAGCAAGCCGGGCCGAAGAAGGCTGAAATGCCAGAAACCGGTCCCCGGTAGCTTGTCTCCTTTCTGGTGAAGAATTGGCTTGGTAGTTTAGTCTGCCCTGTTCCCATGATGCACTGGGCCAGGGACAGACTGATTTGCATATAGCCAGGTTCTGAACTGGGATGGGGCAGTGAGATAAATAACGGTGATGGATCAAGCCCTGATCTTTGGACTGGGTAAGAGTGGTCTGTTTAACTCAGACACTCTGTTCATCACCACCCCCTTTTTGTAAATCGTTTTTGGCCACTATAGGTGTGGCAGGGTATACTCAGACATGAGTCCCTTTCTCACTGCTCCATCAGGATTCAAGCAAGCCGGGCCGAAGAAGGCTGAAATGCCAGAAACCGGTCCCCGGTAGCTTGTCTCCTTTCTGGTGAAGAATTGGCTTGGTAGTTTAGTCTGCCCTGTTCCCATGATGCACTGGGCCAGGGACAGACTGATTTGCATATAGCCAGGTTCTGAACTGGGATGGGGCAGTGAGATAAATAACGGTGATGGATCAAGCCCTGATCTTTGGACTGGGTAAGAGTGGTCTGTTTAACTCAGACACTCTGTTCATCACCACCCCCTTTTTGTAAATCGTTTTTGGCCACTATAGGTGTGGCAGGGTATACTCAGACATGAGTCCCTTTCTCACTGCTCCATCAGGATTCAAACAAGCCGGGCCGAAGAAGGCTGAAATGCCAGAAACCGGTCCCCGGTAGCTTGTCTCCTTTCTGGTGAAGAATTGGCTTGGTAGTTTAGTCTGCCCTGTTCCCATGATGCACTGGGCCAGGGACAGACTGATTTGCATATAGCCAGGTTCTGAACTGGGATGGGGCAGTGAGATAAATAACGGTGATGGATCAAGCCCTGATCTTTGGACTGGGTAAGAGTGGTCTGTTTAACTCAGACACTCTGTTCATCACCACCCCCTTTTTGTAAATCGCTTTCATTGACCTGGCTTCCCTTTGAGTTCACTCTCTTTTTCCTCCCCAACTACCTGGGCAAATCTTGTAGACCTACCGTTGTTGTTGGGTTCTGGGGACTAGAGCTCTCTACCTGTCTCCGAGCTCACTGAATCATTATAGAGCATCTTTACGAACTTCCCTGACACTCACTTATGTTCGTCTGATCTAGTGGGAATGTGTGTCCTCCCTGTTCTTTAGTTATCAAGTGGTGTTTGTGGTGGATGGAGTGTCAAGCTTTTGGGGGCTTAACCTAAGGACTTGGGCTGTGCTGGACGAGTCAGGGCCCGCTTGGTTTCGCTTCTCTATGACTTTGATCTGACTGACCCTCTATCGGTGGGGGGGGCTCGTTGGCTTCTATTACTGTTCGGCTTGAGTAGCCTAATGCCAGGGGCATGGGTGTGAGCACATCCATCCCGACATATGGTGGGGGATGTGCTGTTGGTTTATTTTCTAACTTCATTGTAGGGCTATTGCTGTTGGCCTATTTTAAAATGGCACTTAATTATAATCAGTGCTTGATTTTTAATTTGTCAAAAAAATAAGTACCAGGGCTCCCGTCAGGTGGCAGCTTGCACTAGCCCATTTTTCCTGTTAGCGCCGCCTAAAACAGAACCAACTAGTACTTGTGAAAGTGAGGAGAGGCTGATAATAACCAGAGCTGCCGACTTCTGAGCTGGGGAATCAGGTTTGAGTCTACTCATCGGCTCAATTTCCTTTGATTCTGGGCAAATCGCTTAAACTCCCCGTAATTTAATGTGTCCTTAACTGGTGCTCAGGAAAAGCACTAGTGATGATTAGTGCTGTTGGTGAGCACCAAAACTACCGGCTCAAATTGAGATCTGATTCTAATTATGCCTCTCTCATTTGACCTGCATATTTGCTTTTTATGTATATTTTAGTGTGTCCAATTATGTTCTTGTCGATGTTCCCTGTTTCGGCCAGGAAAATGTGAGTGCCTTCGTGTGTGAAAGACACTCAAGGTTAAACTTATTTAATCTTTTTATCTGCTTGGGGAACCTAATTTCCATATGCTTTAGTGGGGCATCCATGGCTATTTAGTAATTTGGCTGATATATTTCAAATGACATTTTCCTAGTTCGGTTTGTCGAATCGTAGGTGCAATTTGTATGTAGTGCATTATGAGCTCAGAGCCTGCAGTTGGTGACAAAAAACTGTTAAAATGAGCATTCAAATGAAACTCCATACTCAACTTCAAGAAAGGAATGCAGAAGGTCTCAGTCTGGATGATCAACAGCTGCCTTAAGCTCAACACTGAGAAGACATAGCTCCTCGGAACCACCCCTCCAGCATGGGATAACATCAGGTGGCCGACCGCTCTCGGAAGCCCACGACCCCCTCGGACCAAGCCAAAAACCTCGGCATCGTACTAGACTCATCCCTCACCATGAACCGACAGATCAACACCGTCACCTCCAGCTGCTTCAACACCCTCCTCAAGACCTTCAAATGGATCCCCCCAGAGTCAAGGAAGACAGTCACTCGCACACTCATCACCAGCAGACTGCACTATAGAAATGCTTTCTACGCCGGCATAAGCAAGTCCCTACTCCAAAAACTCCAGATGATACAGAACACCGCCGCCAGACTCGCCCTCAGCATCCCCCGGCACGAACACATCAGCCAACACCAATGAAGACTCCACTGGTTCCCCTTGGAGAAAAGGGTCTCCTTCAAAATCCTCACCCACGCCTACAAATGCCTACACAACACCGGACCTGAATACCTGAATGACAGAATCAACTTCCATGTACACAAAAGAGACCGCCGATCTTCCATCCTCGCACGGGTCGAAACCCCGCTCATCTGCAGAACCAGAGCAGGAAGAAGATCCTTCTCACACACTGCGGCTAAGACCTGCAAACACCCCTCCCCTCAGTGACTTGAGACCCTCACAAGTGAGTAGCATGCTTAACAACCCATGATTGATTGACTGATTGATTGATGAAGCAAGACAAGACTGCATACATAATATTGTAACACAGGGCGAATATGAAATGGGTGAGCAAGAAACTTGCATGAAATCAATTTCCATACAATATATTTTCAACTATAGCCAATGCAAGAGCATTTACATACAACAACACATTTCATATTTGATCAACAGAGAAAAATTACTTTGACATAAATATCTGTTCATTGCAATGTATCCTCTAGACAAAGACTAGCGTGGAACACGTTCTTAAGTGAGCCAGGTAGTCTGCCACTATCTTCTCTTAGACAAAGGAGGTAGTCAAAGACACTGTTAAGTAATAACCAGGGCAACAGGAATTATTCATTTGTGTGCCGTAGCCAATTTTGCGTAATCATAGATTTGCCGCATTTGCACATAATGCATCATCTGCTGCATAAGCTGCAAGTTTTACCCCCAAAAAATGTGTTTGGAGCTCAAATGGTTCAATGGTTACAAAAAATGCTGTGACATGTGTTGTCTCGCAGTGAAAGGCCTTTTGAAAAGTTATACTGGTCACCTTTCTATTGCTTAATTCTATATTTGGATGTTTTACTGGTACTACAGAGGTGCAGCCAATGCCCACAGTGTTGCCAAGTTTAAAAATGATGAAATAATTGAGCAATACTATTAAAAAATGTGCCGCATTATGCCACATAATTTGCCTTTTCTCTCAGCATAATTTACTCAACCCTGTCACATAATTTAGCCCTCTCCTGCTGCATATTTACAGTAGCCTTGGTAATAACTTGTGAATCACCAACCACTCTTGGCCCACACAATTTATGCTCAGTTTCCTGGGTTCGTGTTCCCCTAAAATTCGAATTACACCCTGTGTCACATCCAGGTGCCAAGTGAATGCTCTTTGTCATGCCCAGAGATCCAAGTGACCAACGCTTCACACTCCTTTCAGATACTAACGGCATTAAAAAACCTGTTAGCATTGAGAAATCCTTTTTAACTAAAAAAACTATGAGACTGAGATTCCAACTCCGACTATACAGGATAGCTGTATCATAAAAATAGCATCCATAAAGGGCTATAAATAAATAATCACCTTTCCTAGCATGCTGATTATTGAAAAATGGTGACTTCTGCAGAATCGCCTCCGAGGCCGGCTTATGACTGATCAGGGCTACAACCAGACCGGAACTTGGGGGGGGGCCAACAGGGGTGGCCAGCATGGCTCGCGGGTGGTGTTGCGAGGGCAGTGGTGTCACGAGGGTATCGCGCGGGCTCGGGGTCATGCGAGGAAAAAACAAAAAATAATTAAAACTTACATTTCCGCCGCCCGGGTCCCGCATCTCTGGTCCTGCTCCTGCTCTTCTGCTTCTGATTTCAGGAACAGGAAGCAGACAGCCAGGCTCCCTCCTCTAAGCCAATCACAACACTGCAATGCAGCGTTGTGATGCAGCGTTGTGATTTGTCTGAAGACCGTGAAATGATGCTGAGCCAGGGGCTATAGGGGTGAGCATGTTCTCCATGCAGCCTGTAATGCAAAAACAACAGGTGATGGACCGAATGTGGATCAATGTCACACATTCCCCCAGTCAAAAGATCTGGGCCCGAATCCATCGTTTTTTTGCACTCCACACCACCCTGGGTTAGACAATGGCGATATGCAAATCAGCTCTGACCCTGTTGCCCCATGGGAACAGTCCAGTCCGAACTACAAAAGCCATGTCCTCCCCAGAACGGAATCAAGCATCCGAGGACCGGACCGGTTTCGAGGTAACACCTCTCATCAGCCCGGCTAGCTTGACTCCAAGTGGTGTGGAGTGCCTGGGACCCACGTCTGGGCATCCCCAGCACACTTAGGGCGGCAATTGCAAAAACAACAGGTGATGGACCGAATGTGGATCAATGTCACACATTCCCCCAGTCAAAAGATCTGGGCCCGAATCCATCGTTTTTTTGCACTCCACACCACCCTGGGTTAGACAATGGGTCCCAGGCACTCCACACCACTTGGAGTCAAGCTAGCCGGGCTGATGAGAGGTGTTACCTCGAAACCGGTCCGGTCCTCGGATGCTTGATTCCGTTCTGGGAAGGACATGGCTTTTGTAGTTCGGACTGGACTGTTCCCATGGGGCAACAGGGTCAGAGCTGATTTGCATATCGCCATTGTCTAACCCAGGGTGGTGTGGAGTGCAAAAAAACGATGGATTTGGGCCCAGATCTTTTGACTGGGGGAGTGTGTGACATTGATCCACATTCAGTCCATCACTTGTTGTTTTTGCAATTGCCGCCCTAAGTGCGCTGGGGATGCCCAGACGTGGGTCCCAGGCACTCCACACCACTTGGAGTCAAGCTAGCCGGGCTGATGAGAGGTGTTACCTCGAAACCGGTCCGGTCCTCGGATGCTTGATTCCGTTCTGGGAAGGACATGGCTTTTGTAGTTCGGACTGGACTGTTCCCATGGGGCAACAGGGTCAGAGCTGATTTGCATATCGCCATTGTCTAACCCAGGGTGGTGTGGAGTGCAAAAAAACGATGGTTTTGTGCCCAGATCTTTTGACTGGGGGAGTGTGTGACATTGATCCACATTCAGTCCATCACTTGTTGTTTTTGCAATTGCCGCCTGTAATGCAGCCTGCACGGAGAAGAGGAGAGTGCGCATGACTGTTTGGGCTGCACAAGAGTGCTGACCAAACAGTCATTGCGCACTTGGGAGTGGGCATACCACTCCTCCCCTGCCTTTCTCCCTGAGCAGAGCAGCCCCACCCACCCTCCACTGGAAAAGAAACATAAAACTTAAAGTTAGTATCATTTTATATTTCCTTTCCACTGCTCAATAGCAGTGGGGTGACAATCCTCTGCCATAGTGGAGGAGCCGCCACTGGGGGCTAACATTCCCAGCCAATGCTGACTCTAGCACTGGTCGTACACAGTGCAACAGTCTTTTTTGGCTCCAATCCCCCATTTCCTCCTTCTCCATAAATTCCACCACTACCACTCACCAACAATGCACCTCATCTCTCTATAGCACCTTTCTAACAAACATTTAATTTTTTGATAGCGCTACTCGTAGTTCACTCACACTCAGTTCTGTGATCTGAATGGTACACATTCTTTGTAGAAGGCACATTAACCCTCTGCACTGTGTGGGTGGCAGGAGTGCCCATGTGAGTGCGCAGTGAGCGATGGAACAGTGTGAGAGTAGGGTTAGAGGAGTGTCTGCAGGGTGAGTGAGGTGACCATGTGAATTTGGGTGTGGATTTAAGTGCAGAGTGAGATGAATTAATGCATGGTTAGTGATGGGCTTGTTTGAGTGAGATTGCAGATTGAGCAGTGAGGGGTCCAGGTGAGTGAAATATCACATGAGTGCAGGGTGAGTAGTGCACTCAAGTGACTGCAGGGTGAGGTACAGGGTGAACAACGCAGGTGCATTGTGAGTGCAGAGTGATCACTGTGAGTGCAGGGTGAGCGGATGAATGGTGTGAGTGCATGATGAACAGTGTGAGTGCATTGTGATTGCTGTGGGTGCAGGGTGGGCATGAAAGTGAAGGGCGGGAATGAGGAGTGTGTCTGGGAATGCACTCTGCATCAAAACAACACTTGAAGTAATTCAGCATGTTATTGACGGTGGCGTAGGGTTTAAGATACAAGTTAAACTATTGCTATTATGGCATTAATCAGGGATCGAGGGTGGAGGAAATAAATAATGTGCTGAATCTGCAACAAACTTCCAGTCTTATGATTAGGGTTGCCAGCTCATTATTTTGATGTCCCAGACGGAACAAAAATAAACAGTCACCTAAAGCCTATTTTCAGCACTTATCTGTGCATACTTCGAACAGCAAATATAAATAAAAAGCACAGTATTACGCCACACCACTTTCTAATGTCACCAGCCGCCACTGCTTTTAATTGTGTTCTAGGGCTGCCTGAATGATCCATGACTGATAGTTAAAGGAAACCAAGACCGAAAAGTAACATTACAAATGAATACATACGTTTTTTATTTAAAACCCTATTTAGTCAAGACGAGAGCTTTGCAGGCTCTTTGTAATGTAATGTAATGTAATTTGGTACTTGTAGAGTGTAACTGTCACTCCGCTAGGAGTATCCTGGCACTATCCTGGAGGGAAGTGAGAATAAACTGACAGGATGCTAAATGAGGGAAAGGCATAGTTCATCTGGGGCAGTAAAGACCCACGTCTTCAGGGCCTTCCCCAATTGGAATTCTGTGTTGAATAGCCTTAACTGTGATGGAAGTGAGTTCCAGGCGTTGGTCCCAAAAACTGCCACCGTTTCTCCTCCTTTCCATTTAAATCTGAAAGTAGGGCGTTTAAGCAAATTGACTGAGGATGATCTGAGGGACCTAGTTGTAGTGTAAGGAGTAAAACGTCCTATCAGATACTTGGGTCCTAAACTACACCTGGCTCTAAAGGTAATCAAAAGCATCTTAAAGAGGACTCTCTTGTGCACCGGAAGCCATTGCAGGCTTTTCAATGCTGCAGATGCTGACGATCTTTGTGGGAGTTTAAGCACCACTCGTGCCGCTGCATGTTGTACCACCTGCAGTTTCTTGAAGATCGCTTTGTTCGCTCCCGTGAGCAGACTATTGCAATATTCTAAACGCTAGAGAATGAGGGCCACTGCCACTGATTTCCTTGCTGCCAGTGGAAGAAAATGAAAAATGTTCTTTAGTGATTTGATCATACTAAAGCATGTCCCCGCTACTGCTGTAGCATGAGGGAGAAAGGAGAGTCCCGCATCAAATTGTACTCCCCAATTCTTTGCCACCTTGACCACATCTGGCGGAGGGGTGGTACTCCGGTCATCACTTCTCGGGAAGGAACAGGACATCATTCCCCATCAGGAGGATTTCTGTTTTGTCTGAGTGGCATTTAAGGTGGTTGTTCTTCATCCATTGGAAAACCGCTGCTAGGCAACTTTTGAAATTAGTTTCTACATCTGAAGTGGTATCATATAAGGAAAGGATCATTTGGGTGTCATCTGCATATGATGTAACTTTTATCCCAAATGATCCAATCAGAGAGATAAGTGGGGTCATATAAATATTAAACAACAATGGGCTCAATGAGGAACCCTGAGGGACACCTATTGAGATGTTCCGCTCCGCTAAAAGGAACGTCCCCAACGTAACCGTTGTCTGCGGTTAGTTAGAACCGATTTAATCCATTCCAGCACCTTGCCTGAGATGCCACAGCGCTCGGGACGATTCAGCAGAATGTTATGTGAAATCGTATCGAACGCAGCCGACAAGTCTAGAAGGATCAAAACCGCTTTCTTCCCTTTATCGGCAATCATTTTTAGGGTGTCGGTTACGGTTTGACCAGTGCAAGCTTCCACTTGTCAGGCACCACTCCAGTTTTTAAAGTGGAGTTAACTATGAGATTTACAATGGGATTGACAGTGTCTATAAATTTCTGAAACACCATCGGGGGCACGCATCCAACGGTGACCCAGATTTCCATCTTTGAATAACCTCCCATGTCTGCTACAACGAAATACGTACAAAAGTCTGAAGAGAGTCGACTGTATCACCTGCAACTTGGTCTGGGACAGAGCCCTGGTCAGTGACATAAGTGGGTGAAAATTCTCCTTTGATTTTTCGAATTTTTTCCTCAAAAAAATCTGAAATGTCATCACACAATTTTTGCAAGGCAGGAAGTTCTTTGAGTTGCCCTTTAGGGTTCGTGAAGGACTTCACTACTGAAAAAATAACTTTCTGATCATTACTGGCTTCCTGTATGCTTTTAGTGAAATACTCTTTTTTCGCCAATTTGTTCTGCTGATGATAGAGGTTTCTACTCTTTCTGAATTCTATTTTGTGTTCGGTCATGTACATTTTCCTCCATTGCCGTTCTTGTTGCTTGCATAGCAGATGTGCCTGTGCCAACATCGGCGTATACCAGGGCGCCTTCTGAGTTTTTAATTTTAATTGCTTGCCTTGTTTCTCTGAAGGGCCAAGTTCATTACAAATCTTAGTTATCCAGGAATGAAACAGGCCGGAATCAGATTCAGTATCTCCTGTAAGTTCAGGAGTTTTGGCCTGTGCACACATCCCTAGTTTAGGATTCGCAACTACTTGCGCCTAGTAGCGCCCGCGTTGGGATACGGGGGCTGACTTATAAGGCTGAAACTTCTGAAAAATTCTAAATGTGATGGGGACAAAAAAGTGGTCAGACCATAACTGAGGAGACGGGGTACCAACAGATAGCCCGGCCAAGTTAGAAGAGACCCCCATCCAGGGTATGCCCCACCAGCTTTGGACCCTCCACCAGTTGATGAAGTGCAAGGATTTCCATTGTTTGAAGAAAGCTCTCTGTGCTAGGCTCTGTTCTGTCTTCTAGGTGTAGGTTAAAATTGCCTACCATGGTGAAATTAGCACATTTAAGTAAAAAATTACTCAAGGTCTCCCAAGGGAATCCAAAAACGAGCTGCTCTGACCCGGGGGGCAGTAAATCAAAGCTCCTGAGAATGACAATGTTGCATTGAGTGCAAGACAAAAGCCAAGACTTTCTGCTTCCTTAATGGTGTCCAAATCAAAATATGTACACGTAAATGTGTCTCGAAAGAATAATGGCCATTCCTCCCCCTCGAACCACTGTTCTATCTTTCCTATGGATGGAGTAACCTGATGGCAGAGCCACAGCAACGTCTGGGCTACATCAATCTTTTAGCCAAGTTTCCGTGACAAACAACACATTGCTGGCATTTTTCCTTTGCCAACCGTACTTTATATTCCGTTTCATGAAATGCATTCTCACACTACAGCAAAGGAATAGGGAGAGTGGGGCCCAGGAGTTACTGGAACCAGCAATAAACAAAAAAAAAGAAGAATTGATGGACAGAATGCGGAACAATGTCATACATTCACCCCAGTACAGAGATCTGGGCCTAAATCCATAGTTTTTTTGCTCCTGTGCCATTTCAGTTTGAAGCCAGCCATATGCAAATCAGTCTTGACCATGCGCCCAATGGGAACAGTCCAGCCCAAACTGCTAGACAGGTCCTCCCTGGACTGAAAACAAGCATCCTAAGACCGGTTTTGGAGTTTCGCTCCTCATCAGCCAGGATAGCTTGACTCTAGTGGCATAGAAAGCACGGTACCCACGTCCATCAATTGTGTGTCTTTTGCAGAAAAAACTAAGCCTCAGTAACCAGTTCACAAAGGTATGTAGTGCAAATGGTCTTTAAAGACCTGTGAAACACTTGGGCGTGTGTTGTATATTTATCTTTCCTCTATTTCCATGCTGTACCATGATTCTTACCTGTGTCATGCATTCCAGAATGTAGATGGCTCTGCCTCCTCCTAGTGTTCTAGGTGGTGACAGTTTGTGCCTGGCCAGCTTGTGTCGAGGTGGTTTCCTTCTGCTTTCCTGCAATAAACCAGTTGTGGTTCACCTGTGGTCTCCAGCTTCTTACTACAATTTTGGCGACGTTTTAACGCTGGCCAGTACCTTTTGAAGACCTCCAGCTGATGCCTGACTCGTTCAAGACATCGTACCAGTGAGCAGTGTGCAGCGGAACATCCTCAACAGAAACGAACCTGTTGCGTGTGGACTCTGTCAATTTCCACTTGGTGCGTCTCAATTCTGGCTGAAGATGCCCCCGTGGTGAAATTGTGAGTACTTTTGGCTCTTGCGCGAGCGAAGCACGAGCGCAACCATAGCCCTCAGCAACGGCTTAGTTGTAGCTCCGACGTCATCGTCTTGTTGTTGTTGGCTGCTGTTGCCTAGGAGACGCTTCATCGGCCGGCTCTGACAACGCTCAACCTTCGTGCGTTCCAAGCCTCAATAGGTTGTGTTCCAAGCCTCGTTTTCGTCTGTGTCCTAGTGGCGGCCATTTTAGCTCTTACTGTTTGTTTGCCAAGCCTCGATTTCGATCGAGTTTCGGTGGCGGCCATCTTAAGTTGCTTTAACGCGAATTTTCATCGCTAAAACCCTCGCTCATTCCTGTCACAGCGCTTAAACATCGTTTTTCGGACATTTGCCAGATCTTCAAGCAAGAGAGGTATGTTCCTACTGTAATTACAACTTTATCTGGTTGTGCAAAATTTTCGTTTTTCTTTTATTTGACTTTATTGTATTTTGAAAATGGCACAACAGTTTGTAGTTACTTTACCTCCTCAGTTTTTACCCGAGCCTGGGGTTCCTGAGATACCTTGGGAGGACTGGTATATAATGTTTGACAATTACCTCGAAGCGCTAGACGGACAGGAATTTTCAGCCAAAAGGAAAAAGGCTATCCTTTTGAGTACTCTTGGCAAGGAAGGACAGAGGGTTTTTAGATTTTTACCGATCACACTAGGAGCTAATGGACAAGACATTGATGAATTTAAAGAAGCGGTTGAACGTCTGGAGATCAGATTCGCTAAGGAGGAGAATTTGGTTATGAACCGCTATAAATTTTATACACAACGCCAAAAAGATTCAGAGACAATAGACGACTTTGTGGCTAGACTTAGAGAGTTATCCATAAAGTGCAAGTTCGGTGCTATGAACGACGAACTTATAAGAGACCAATTAATTGTCCAGTGCTCAAGCAAGAAAATTCAAGAGAGGTTATGGGCTGCTAAGAACCCGACCTTGAAAGATGCAATTGACCTGGCTAAAGTTATTGAGGAGTCCAGCCAATGCATGAAGGTCCTAGACTCACATAAGTCTTCTCCTCATCAAGAGGTCTCTGTTGTTTCTGACAAAGGTAGTGTGGCGGAGTGTGAACATTGCTGTGGTGACAATGTTGCTGTAGTGAAAAACAGACCCAGACCTCCTGCAAAAAAAACCTCCACAAGTAGATTTTGCAATAGGTGTGGCAGTAGTAGCCACTCTTCTGACGCGAGGTTTTGTTTTGCTGCAAACAAGGAGTGTTTGAAGTGCGGCAAAGTTGGACATTTCTCCAAAATGTGCAAGGCCAAAGCTAGACAAAGAGTAGCTATTGTTGATGACTACGTCGATGACCCTGTAGCTGAGCCTGATAGACTCCTGGTCATTGATGATGTGGATGTCATCTGCGATGATCCAAGACAAAACAGACCCAAAGCCATTTTCAAGATTGACTCCCATGAGGTGTTGTTGATGGTTGACACTGGTTCTCGCCATACCATCATACCTAAGACTACTTTTGACGCCTTTTGGGAGGGGGTGAATTTACATGACAGTGATATTTCCCCTAAGGGTTTTAATGGCCAGAAGATTGAAATCCTTGGTTTCTTCGAGTCTGAGATTGTCTTCGAGAAGAGGTCTATATTTGGGAAGGTTTATGTTTCAATTGATGGTCCTCCCATCCTGGGATGGGTACATCAATATGACCTCTACATAGTTATCAACCCTAGGGCAAAGAATCAAATAATGGTTGTAGATGATGACTCTATTGAGTTTATCCTTTCTGAATTTGGGTCTGTGTTCAGGGAGGAGTTGGGTGAGCTTCGTGGGTATGCCCATCTTATTAAGTTGAAGAAGGATAGTTTGCCTGTACAACATCGCGTAAGGAGGATTCCCATTTCTATCCACAATGAGGTGAAACTCCTTATTGAGGAGATGCTTCAATCCGGGGTGATAGAACCAACAGAAGCATCAGCATGGGTTTCGCCCGTTGTGATTTCTAAAAAATCAGACGGAAAATTGAGATTCTGTGTGGACCTCAGGTCCCTAAACAAGTGTGTCGTTGCGGACACCTTCCCTTTACCCAACATTGCTGAGATGGTGTCCACTCTTCAGGGGGCTAGATATTTCTCTAAGCTCGACCTGAAGAGTGCCTACCATCAGGTCAAGCTCCATGAATCCTCGAAGCACCTTACTGCCTTTATCACCCCTGAGGAGATTTTCCAGTTTACTCGCCTTCCCTTTGGGTTGATATCGGCAGCGAGTGTCTTCCAAAGGTTGGTCAGCGAAATCTTCAAGGGGCTGAAGAACGTAGTGTTCTTTCAAGATGACATCTTGGTTTTTGGAGACTCCGTGGCAGATCACAACCTTGTTCTAAGAAATGTTTTGCATAGAATCTGGGACACTGGCCTTACCTTGCGTAAGGAGAAGTGCTCTTTTCTTGTCCAGAACATTGAGTACTTGGGACATGAAATCTCAGTCAACGGAGTCAAACCAAAGAAGAATCTTCTTGACGCAATACGCCTAGCCCCTTGCTCGTCTGACAAGGACCAGTTGCGGTCATTCATGGGCTTAATCGAATACTACTCCAAGTTTGTGGAGAGGTTCTCGGAGAAGACCTTGCCTCTGAGGGCTTTGTTAAAGAAGGGTTGCAAATTCACTTGGGGGCCTGAACTGGAAATGTGTTTCAATGAGATCAAGGAAGCTATCTGCAGTGCTAAGGTGCTGGCACCCTTTGATACTTCCAAGACTTCCACTCTGTTGGTGGATGCCAGCGCTCATGGTCTTGGCGCCGTTTTGTTACAGTCCCATAAGGACGGTGACAGGCCGGTTGCCTTTGCTTCACGCACTCTTTCCAAATGTGAACAGAATTATTCTGTTATTGAGAAGGAGGCTTTGGCTGCTGCGTGGGGTGCTCACCATTTTCGACCTTACTTATGGGGCATTCGATTCAATCTTAAGACTGACCACAAACCCCTTATCCGCATTCTTTCTCCTGGGGGGGGGGCCTTTGGTTCTCCAAGGTTGGCGAGGTTGGCTTCCAAACTCCAGGAATATCATTTTGACATTTCCCACATCTCTGGGTGGAGGAATTTCCAGGCTGATTGTCTGTCTAGGTTGGGTGTTCCGTCTGGTGCTGATGTTGGCTTCAGTCTAGAGGGTTTTGATGAGAATGTTGCCTGGATTGATGATGTTCTTTTACTAACTGAGAGCTCTTTCTCTCGGTCTGAGTGGGTGGATGCTATGTCCAGGGATAGTGTCTTACAGGAAGTCATCCAGTTGATAAAACTGGGTTCCCGCAGGGAGAGCTGTGTCCATGTTTCTGTTCGCCCTTTCCTAAAGGTCATTGATGATTTGTCTGTATGCAATGACAATGTTATAATGCGTGGCGATAAATTTGTGCCTCCTGTTGATTTGAGATCCAAACTCATTTCTTTAGCCCATGAGGGTCACCTTGGCCAAACCCTGACGCAACAGCGTCTCAAGTTGAACTTCTGGTGGCCCGGTATGGACTCTATGGTATCTTCTTGGGTTGAGGACTGTCATACTTGCAAGGTAGGTGAGAAGAGACTGAAGGTTTCTGTGGGGTCCCAGATGGGTGTGTTGCAGTTCCCTGAAATCCCATGGCACACTATCTGTTTAGACTTCATAGGTCCCATGGCCGAGTTACCTCTTTCGCAGAGGTTTGCTGTCGTCATCGTAGATTGCCATTCCAAATGGTTGTCCGTGGAGTTTCTGAAGGATATTACTACGGATACTACCATCAAACACCTGAAATCTGTATTCTTTATGGAGGGTTTTCCAAGTGTCCTTATAACTGACAATGGCACACAGTTGGTTTCGCATGACATGCAAGCCTTTTTGGCTGATTGTGGTATTTCTCACCATAGGACTTCTCTCTACAATCCCCAAGGGAATGGTCTTTGTGAACGCCTTAATAGATTGGTGAAAGGTACTGTTCAAATGGCCCTCTCCAGCAGTTCTTCTGTCTCTTCCCTTGTTCGTGAAATGGTTTATGCGTATTGTAACACTCTTCATGGCTCTCAGCCCAAGGCCCCTTTTGAAATGATGAGGGGTAGGGTTCCCAGCACCAAACTGATTCCCTCTTGGCTCAAGGACATGGTTTGTCAGTCGGTCTTGGGTAAGGTGCCGAGAGTGGCTCCAGGGGTTCCAAAGCCTTCCGGTAAGAGTTCTGTGGGTCTGCCTGCTAAGTGTGCTTCAAGTAAGAGTTCTGTGAGTCTGCCTACTAAGGGTGTTTCAAGTAAACTTGCTATAGGCGACCTGGTTCAAGGGGTCCCAAAGCCTTCTGGTAAGAGCTCTGTGGGTCTGCCTGCTAAAGTTGTTTCAAGTAAACTCGCCAAAGGTGACCTTGTCAAGGTAAAGTCTGGTCGCGTTTCGGGTGGTTTGTCTAAATTCCGTGGTCCCTTTCTTGTAAAGATGGTCTATCCTCACTATGTAGTTCTCTCTAATGGGGAAAAATGGAATTTAAGGAGGGTCGCCCTCTATCAGAAAGCTGGTACTGGTCCTGTTTCTGTTTCCTCTCCGTCCTCCCTTTCCTCCTCTGTTCCTGCCCAGGATCTCTCATCTTCAGGGTTCATGTTTATTCCCTCTCAGGATCCAGCTCCTGTTGTGCCTGCTCCTGTGCATGCTTTGGTGAGGGGCGATGGTGGAGGGGATGCTCCTGATCCCGTTGTCTCTGATCCCAACCCTGTCTCTGATCCTAACCCTCCTTTGTCTGCCTCCAGGCCTCAGAGGTGCCGTAGACCCCCTGCATACTTGAATGATTTCTGTTACGATTAGTTTTTTAGAGGGGTGACGTGTGTCCCTTTCAATGCCTAGTTTTATTGTTCAATTGTTGTGTCTTACTGCTTGTTTTATTGCTCAATTGATATCGCTGATATCGCTAACCTTCTTTAGTTTTGGTTTAAGTTTCCTTTCCATGACATGTTTACTTTTGCGTTAAGTTTCCTTTTTATGACATGTTTCTCTTTTTTTTTATTCTACGGGAGGAGATGTGTTGTATATTTATCTTTCCTCTATTTCCATGCTGTACCATGATTCTTACCTGTGTCATGCATTCCAGAATGTAGATGGCTCTGCCTCCTCCTAGTGTTCTAGGTGGTGACAGTTTGTGCCTGGCCAGCTTGTGTCGAGGTGGTTTCCTTCTGCTTTCCTGCAATAAACCAGTTGTGGTTCACCTGTGGTCTCCAGCTTCTTACTACAGCGTGCCAGATAAAAGACCCAGATACTGCCCAGCCAAGCCCACAGCAGCCCAGACTGAGACGCAAGACCGGGGGAGTGTGGGGTGGGGCTGAAGCTCTTTCAGCCCAATGGTCGTTGCGTGCCTGTGACTGATACAGTTGGAACATATAAAATTAGTAATATGCCAGACCCTGTCAGTGGCAGTTTGCCCAGGTTATCTTTTTGTGCTTCTCCCTAGTTTACCATATGCCAAATGCTTTAAACGACAATGTAACAGGATTGGATGTTGTCTCTTCTCCTCTCTGATGGCTGTTTCAGGACGAACCTCTGCCCCGCAGATTCAGCAGAACTTCAAGTCAATTGTGGTGTCTTTCCACCATTGTTGATGCGCAACGTGGATCCAACTGGGCGTGGTCACCTTCCTTCGGCTGCAGTTGGGCACGAGGTCCCAAACCCGTCTAGCTCACCAAAATATTGCTCGGATTCTAATTACTTAATAAAATGGAAGACAAGAGGTATTTGGCAAAATAGGAACAGTTTTGTTTCATTAGACAATTCGTCCCGGAGACAGTTACAGAAACAAGGTCTGAGGACTGCCTCAATTTACATTGGGTTTGCATTGGTCTTATATACAATGTTACGTCAAGCCAGCCATAAACATATCCAGCATACTATATTTGGTGAGGAATGTTGGTTGCTGACTAAGAGTCATAAATTACTGGGCAATGGTTACTACAGGTGGGTCTCGACCTTGCATGGACACAATGTGGCCAGTGGTGAATGTGTCCAGATGTCCGGCATGTGGAGTGCGTGATCACTACGTGCGCTAGGTCGTGTTTGGCTAACTCCTGTGGCATCTGACTTTATGGTGTATTCTAAAGCACGCGTACGCCCTCACCACGGGTGTTTTATTGGGGGCAATCTTCACTGACCATTGTGATGTCACTGCGCCTATCTGTGAGATTGATCAAGAGTTTCTTGCCCGCATGTTTGCCTGCCAGCCTTACACCCTCCCACCTGTGACCCATCAGTCAGTAATCCCGGGCCTAGGTCAAGGGCCTGCCTTACTACATACTTGAGTGTCGAGGTAGACATGGAGTTTGGATGGGTGATGCGCTTAATAAGGACGATAGTTCGTTTTTGTGGATAAACGCATCGATATCCATATTAACATCCTCATTATAATGGGACATTCAGGGCCCCTCTTGTAACTCCTGTTAATTTCCGAAAGAGTGACTGATACCTCTAGTATGTGTAACACCGAGGGAGTTGTAGTGTTAAAGACAGCAATTTTGAGAATAGTAAACGCAATATGTTTGAATACAATTGATCAATTATGCAACACCCCTGCTTCCCCTCTGCCTCCCTGACTTCTTCTAAACCACTGAAGTGCGCCGGCTCCTTCCTGTCGCGAGCTCCTAATTCATAGAATAATATGAATGGATGATGAATGATCTGATTTCCTCCAACTATGCATTATAGCTCACTGGCGAGGCAGCTTTAAGATCAATGCAAAACATAACTACTTGTCACAGAGAGTCGAAAACTGCTGCCTCAAGCCATTACCATATAATTAAAATTGATTTGTTGGACTGGTTTCTTGGTTTCTGCTTTTATTACGCCATCACTTCAGGTATAAAGTTCAATAATCTGTAAAAAAGCAGCAAGTATTCCATATGTGTGTTTGTATACATTAAACAGCATTGACAGGGCATCTGCTGCTCCAATATCACTAGGCGCTGAAATGCCTCATAAAAGATGCACACTATTGTGCCTAAGTCTTTGTGGATATACCATCGAGGCCAGTTGCAAAAATACATTTAAAAGAAGAAATTCAATCTGGGTGAAAGAGAAACACCTCATTGCATTAGAGGTTTAATTTGCAAAACGTTACCGAATTCGAGTGAAATAAAACACATGCTGAAAGAAACCATTGACAAAACATAAATGCTTTGGTATTGGGAAAATAAAAATAGTGTACACTTTCTTCTGGGTGAATATATGTTTGTTTTTTCACTTTTACGCTTATTCAGTCAGCAAAGGCCAAAATACAGTAATAGATGAATCATTGGAAGTTTTAGTGAAACTCACCAAGTGGTGATCAGCTTTAAAAAGCTTTTCAAAATAATTGTCCGTTAACCACTTTTTGTTTTACATTTTTGGGGTATATTCACAAGAAGGTGTGATAACTACGCAAGAGTAGCGTAACGTAATTTTCAACATCGCAGCCCATCGCAGGAAAATAACCCTATGGCAACGTGGAACACAGCGGTAGCATTCGATAGAAACCAGATAACGCGGCAAATGTCCGAGTGAAAATCAATGCCACGCACCAAAAATGCGAGACGCGAATGCAAAAACACATGCGATGAGGCCAACCGCGGTACAAAAAGTAGCGAAAACCGGCCACAGGCCTGCAAATTCCACCCGTCTGGCAGGACAATGCACCATAAAAAACCCCGGAAAAACACACCAGAGACAAGCCAAAGCATGTAGCAACATGGATGCACCCTGACCCAGCGCAGAGCCCAACTCGAACCCCAGAACACTCACAGACTACCAGCAAGGATCAACGGGGTTGGGGAAGGCCAAGGAGAAGAGGGAGAGGAAGACGGAGTGCAGACCATAGGAAAACAAGAACAGCATCACGGAAGTGCAGTGACAGAACACTACCAGAAACTGAGCCACAAGCAGAAGAATCCGGCACCCCCCAAACAGACACAATGTACACCGCCATACAGTCTGCATGCAAACTAGCACAATACGCCAACATATATGCCCACACAAAGGCAACATGCACCTCCCCAACACATCACAGAGGGCCACAAAACACCTGCAGCAAAGCACATAATACAGCGCATCAGTGATGCCTGAGTGGACCAACACACCGTCAACACCGACACCCTACAACAACCCATGGACATCCCAGGCAACCCCCCACCAGGACCAGGACAGCCAAGAGACCCAGAGGAGAACACTGTGCCTGCAACAGACCCACATCAGGAAGCACCTGCAGGCACAGCTGGCTCCCAACACTACACCCACCCATACTTGGCACCCAAATGGCATGTGTCAGCATGCTAAAAAGAGGTGGCCCAACAGGTGTTGGAGGGGACCGAACCCATGGAATGCGAACCAGGACACATAAGTAGGGGTCTATCACCCTACAGGGCCCACCCACACCCCACTAAGAAGACCCATGCTGCCATAGAGACACATGCAGAGATCATGTTGAAGTGGCTACAGGCATGCGCGCCCGGCCCCTTTATTGGCAGGGCCACATGTACAGTGATGCCTGTGCTGGATGTGTGTGGGGTGAGTGTAAGCGATTCCGCACAGAATGTCTGGTGTTGGCAACCGCTTAGACATTGGACATCGGTGCACCGCAAACAGAAACCACATGCAATACAGAGTCAACTGATGAGCAACAGGGGGTGATCCAGATAAAGTCCAGAGGACAGCCAACATGCAAACAGAAGTGTCCATGAGTCGCAGTGCACTGGGCTGAGGACACTAGAGATGAGCGAGCTCATGTGCAGTAAAAGTCTTGGATTGTGTCCCTACGATATATTCCTGATGCAGATGCAGTGGAGTGTGTCAGACCTGCATCATCTTCACCATCAACGTCTCAGGGCTCCCACACTGTTTGAGGTGCCATACCTGCATAACCGCCCCACAGCACAAAACACAATAAGCTACAGACAACGGCCTGCGGTGCACTGAGTCACTGGCAAATGGACTGCTGAGCAGGGTATCAGGCCGATGATGGCATTCACGATAGGCCTGAGCTACCACAAAGTCTGTCAGGACCACCGCTTCAACTCTGACAGATGGCGTTTGGAGGTGGTACTTGTGGTGGTGTGCGTGTGCCTCCTGCAGTGATGCATCGTCCGAGCCGGTCTGGACTCGCTAAGGTCTGTGAGTCCTGGTAGGACGCATGTGGGCCCGAGGCTGTGTACAGCACAAGGTCACAGAGTCATGGCGTTGATGAGTCCAAGTCCCACAACTGAGGGGCCAGCCTATGTCTCCGGCGAAGTGGTCCCGGACTTGACCGGCACAGAGTTAGTAGCCTGGATGCACATGCGGCCAGCACAGGCACCCAGCCACGGGGCGGTGACATGCGGTGCAGTCAGTTGGGCCATGCGACCTGAGCGGGTAACCATCATTGTCCGAGGTGTGTGTTTCAGAGTGTTTCGGGGGATAGTAGAAGGGGTCCTCCAGGGCAAGACACCGAAAGGTTTGATTTTATCAGTAAGCAGCAAATGGAGGAGCGGAATGCGAAAGCCCGTTGCCACCACAATTCCATATCAGCTACATGGGGTGAAAACTGCCCCCTAGTCCATAGGCTCAGACGCCACCACTATTCCACCAGAGAGTGCCAATGAATGACAGGGAACAGACTTAGTGGCACCGGGGCTAAGTTGGGATGCAGGCTGCGATGATGCCGGTACACTGATATTGACTCCGCCATTACTGAATCATGACTCTGTTACCTACTGGACGCATTGTAGGCTGTAGCCAGCGGTCAGCAGTGGCCCACAGCCGCCTGTCTTTTGCTCATGATGCACAGTGCTAGTGACAACAGGGTAGTTGTTGGTAGTGTACGAACACCTCCGTAATGATGATAATTTTCTCTCTGCCAAGTTGCAAGGCAACATCCTCTTAGGCCTCTCCTTGCGTGCAATGATGTGTAATCAGCCTTAGCACACTCAAAGTTCAGTTCCTAATATGTGGCCTACTCAAGCACAGCCTAGGGCGAGAGCAGTGTAGGCTGGAGGCAGCAGACAGCACGGGCCATTCACCGAGTGTCAGCGTCATAGGTTGGCGGCCCTAACAGCCTGTGTAGTTCAGGTTCAGTGGCACCACGTGTTTGGTCACCTCCGTGACTGTGACCCGCCTTTCGTCTGGACTGAGCGCATCTTCCTCTCATTCCTCTCCGTGCGTCCACTGGTGTGGACTCAGCCAATCGTGATTCGCAACTGGGTGCTGGATGTGAGACCTACTGGTCCGCAGGGTTGTCCTGGTCCCTCATCCACGGCTCGCCAGATGGCGTTGGACAGGGTTTGTGGCAGGTTCTGTCGCAAGGCGGCTGGTTTCCTTCCACTGATTCTTTTCTGGCAGACGGAACGCCGCGTTATACACGCGTTGCGAGCAGTATCCTACCGCGGGACATTTTATCATTAGGTAAGAGCCGATACATCGGTCTAGGCTCCTCTCTACATTTAGATGATTTTCCCTCTCGTATCTTTTAATACTATTTTGTTGATTTTACGTGTGTGCCTTTAAAGTGCGGCACAGACTTTACCTACAAGCAACTTAGTGCCTGTTATTTTGTTCATAGATTTATAACAGTCCTCGTACGTCAACGGCCTGAGGCAATCAAACTCACCGCAGACAATTATCATTCATTACCGGATTTTCTTCTTATCCTGAAAGAAATACTAAGGTAATTGTGTGTTTTTTGCTCCACGTAGCAGCTTGGAGTTTCCATTACTACTAGAAACGCTATTGAGCACCTCTTCTTACTCTATCATTACTTTACAGCCTCACACACAACTTTATATACGATAGTTGTCGTCCTGGGGCACATAAGCTGGTAGAAACAGTTGTACTGCACGCTGCCTTTTTCCACATGGGAAAAAAAGTTTTTAACCATTCAGGTAACTATTTGTTTGCAGTTATATGGAACAATAAGGCATTATTACCTCTTTTTGTTACATTTAGAAACATGAGGACTATCTGATGTAAACATGCCCTTAAGTATTCAATCTTTCAACAACCCGCTGCATCCGCTTATATACCTTTCAAGTGAGCCTTACAGTTAGTTTTAAAGGGGGTCCCCCTGTTGTGGCCACAATACTTCAGGATTCGAGTATAATAGAAAGGCATGCGGAACGCCTTGCTCACACATAGACTATTTTACAATGTGATTGAGATACCTGTAGATATATCGCTTGCCCATCTATTAACGCTCTATATATGAAGAGTTCAATATAAAATTAGCCTTTGTTTTAGGCCATGATTATTATATATTTTTGTATACGTGGTCATACAGTCGAGAGTTTGCCTTAAGAGGACATATTGTAATGCCTCAATATCCAAGTTCATATATACCTAGATATGTGATCTATTTACCTGGGACTTTATCTATCCTATCCTCCTATCCTTCATCTAGATATATTTTATGTCGGTCTAAGGATCTGTTCCATTACCCTTGATGACCAGCGACAGATTACAATTTAGCATCATCAAATCTATGTCCTACAGGTTATTTGCCCAGCATTCACAAGACTTGGTGCTTTAAAAGACTTTATTTATTTCATACCTGTCAATTCTTTACTCGTATTATTATATCCCTGTGTACATCTGTTTTTGTATCTTTTAATCTGTTAGAAGATTTATCCTTTTTGCTTGAATTGCTCTCGTTCCTAGTAAATCCCCCTATCATGTTATGCATTCATGTGATATCGTGTGTTTATTGGACTCCATAAATAATTCTCCTATTAGTAAATATCATTATGACGTTTTTTGTCTCCATCGTCCAGGAATATCATTTACCTGTTGTTGTTCTATATCCTTTATTGAAGATTTCGCTTGCTTGTCATCAGTTTCTTTTAAGTAAGTTATCGCCAATTTATGTATTACAAGAATTGTTTTGAAGTATCTAGTACACTATTAGAATGATAATTTGTATGCCATCATTGCAACTGTTATCTATGTGCTACATCTTGTTTTGTATATTAGAAATTCTTCAAGTTGAGTATTGCACAATCCAATGAAAAGACTTGTCCATTTTGAGACATATAAGAAACAAATTAGTAAGTCTGAACCGAACAGCGCAAAGGATATTCGAGTTAGCGACATATAAGGTTATACCCTGTTGATTCATGTTTCACTGGAGAATGTACTTTTTGATGTGTATGTTTTTAATATCCAAGAATTGTACCTTATATTTGTTTTTTTTATATATACATTTCCAGATAATCCGCTGCGACTCCTGAGGAAGGCGTTTTCCGCCGAAACGCTCGTCAAGTTCTTTTTTGCTATTGTACTTGAGGCACCATTTATAATTTAGGGTGTCTTTTTTATTAAACTGTTGAAATTTTTCTTTTAAATTTTTGTGTATCAAATATATATGTGTTGAGCATTATATGTAAATGTCATGATATTTGTAAAATCTCATCATATAGTCTGAATTCTGTTCAGGTTCTTATATGATTTTTACTATGTTAATTAAAAGTATGTTTGTTTTATAAATTCACTCTTGAATGTTCCTTTCGCTATTGGGTTGGATTAATTGTTTGCCTACCAGTTAGACTGCCTAGGATTTTTTTCACATAATTTATTCACCCTAGCACATATGGCACTATGCCTCACTGATCGAAGGGAGTATTGGGCTTGGAGCTTACATTGGCACATGGTGGGCCCTCCATGACACACGCCGGTGTCGGATGCTGATCAATGTGGCCTGGCTGCGAAGGGTCGGGCCTGACTGGTTTGTGGTCCAACGAGCTGGGGTAAGTCAGGCGCACGGTATCTAAGGCACCTCTGCTTACGAGGACAGCGTCAGCCTTGTAGTAGGGTGGGAGGAACCACCCTGGCGAGATGTTGGACTTTCCGTAGAAGGACATGGCCCATGTCTAAGTGCTTTTTATTCACACCCCTACGCTGGCCTGGTGTACACTGGCCCATCCCACTCTGCTCACGCTTATGGGTGGGGCATAACAGGCAACATTTCCACAAGGACCCCCACTGGCTGGGGTGACATGGTTGCATCCACTGTCCACTACCCTCCATTCAACAGAAGTGTATGTCGCCATGGATATGGGTGTGTTCAGTACTTCGCCGCCACCCTTGGCATTGTGTACTCTCACAATCATGTTTCGAATGCATCCTTCACACATGCCTGGTTGACAACTCTCCCCACATTCTGCTATTGTGTGGCTGAGGTGCCATGCCATTGATGGCTCATGTTCACGGCTTGCCCAGGTTACCATTGTGAGTTGTTCTGTCGTCTCTGGTGTGTGGGCATGTTGTTGGGCATGTTGGTTGATTTTGTGACTTTGCATTGCCAGAGTTGAGGATTGCATTTTTGTGGAGTTGAGGTGAGTGAGGTGTTAATTGGGAAGTTGACAAGGGGCTGTGCATTTCCCTTTGTGCAATCTTGGGATGGCTAGTTGCTGTTGGACTGTCGAGGGTGAAAGGATCATCCACACTGGCTGTGTAATTGGAGGCAACATTGGTGAGGGTCCCACGGTGTTCGGATGTTGCCTGCACATTGATGTGTGATGTGTGTTTCCTGTTGTGCTGATTGTGTGCTGTGTCACCAGGGGGCACAGGTGGGACATGTGTGCAGTCAATCAATCAATCAAAGCATTTATATAGTGCACTACTCACCCGGAGGGTCTCAAGGCGCTTGGGGAGGGGGGGTCCGCTACTGCTCGAACAGCCAGGTCTTGAGCTGTTTCCTGAAGGCGAGGTGGTCTTGGGTCAGGCGGAGGTGGGTCGGGAGGGAGTTCCAAGTCTTGGCGGCCAGGTAGGAGAAGGACCTTCCTCCTGTGGTGGCTCTCCGGATGCGGGGGACGGCGGCGAGGGCGTGGCTGGTCAATCGAAGCTGGCGTGTGGGATTGTAGAAGTTGAGGCAGCTGTTGAGGTATCTTGGACCTTGGTTGTGTAAGGCTTTGTCTGCGTGGGTGAGGAGACGGAAGGTGATTCTCTTGTTGACCGGGAGCCAGTGAAGGTCTCTCAGGTGTCTGGAGATGTGGCTGTGTCGGGGATGTCGAGGATGAGTCTTGCTGAGGCGTTCTGGATCCGCTGGAGTCTCTTCTGGAGTTTGGCAGTGGTTCCGGCGTAGAGGGAGTTGCCGTAGTCCAGTCGGCTGGTGACGAGGGCCTGGGTGACCGTCTTCCTGGTCTCGGTGGGTATCCATCGGAAGATCTTACGTAGCATGCGCAGGATGTTGAAGCACGATGAGGAGACGGCGTTGACTTGTCTGGTCATGGAGAGGGAGGAGTCCAGGATGAAGCCCAGGTTGCGTGCATGGTCTGTTGGTTTGGGTGCGCTGCCCAGGGCGGGGGGCCACCAGGAGTCATCCCAGGCGGAGGGCGCGGAGCCCAGGATGAGAACTTCCGTCTTGTCTGAGTTCAGTTTCAGGCAGCTGTTCATCATCCACATGGCTACGTCTGTCATCCCTTCATGTAGGTTGGCTCTGGCGGTGGCGGGGTCGTTGGTGAGGGAGAGGATCAGCTGGGTGTCGTCGGCGTAGGAGATGATGTTGAGGTTGTGTTGGCATGCGATGGCCGCAAGGGGGCTCATGTAGATTGCCCCCTACATGTGCGTGCATCCGGCTATGGTGTATGGTCCTTGCTTGGTCACCAGTGGGTCCTGCGCATTCTGTTGGCCATATGGGGACTTGTGTGCCAGGATGATGGTGATGTCCAGGACAGGTGTGGGGTACTTGGATGTGTCTGGCTGTGAGACTCCGCCGACTCTGGCTGGTGTTGTTTGGGGTGTGCCAGGGGCCAACAGGTGGTGCACAGCCAGCAGCTTGGTGTGGGGTGGGATGTTGGTTGTTCGCTGTGTTTGTGCCTTAGGCCTGTTAGGCGATGATGGCCAGGATGTGTAAGATGGTTGTCCCTTTTAGGCTGTAGTGGACAGTGACATTGTCAAATGTTGGGCCTGTAAGGCAGGTGCGTTTCCTGGGGGGTTGCTGTAATTGTCTGTGCTTACCCTGTGGTGGTCCAGGGGGGTATAGGGTGGGTGTTGTGGCCCTCTTGGGTGTCCGTGCTCCATGTTCAGTTGCTCCTGGCATCTGTTTCCCTTCCGATGATGCTCTGGGCAGGGCTCCCTTTTATGGTGCAGACTGCAGTCCAACTTTACACCAGGTCAGAGAAGGTGTAAAATTCCTGCTGCTAACGCGCCTTATCGCATGTTTTGTGTTCTTATCGCCAATCTGTCTGGTTGTTGTGCATGTTGAGGTGTGGTGTTGTCGCGGGTTTTTGCACGGGAAAGCCTACTCTGCATCTCTTTAGAGATAGTTGCGGGGGTCCTCTGTGGCGATGTTTTTTTTTGCGGCTGCTATCGCGGGAAAAGTGGTGCTGTGGGCTGTTAGCACCTGCTTGTGAATGATGGGGTAAATTTATCACAACTGGCTGCGATAAAAGTGCAATTAATTCCATGATAGCTCCTTGTGAATATGCCCCTTTGTCTTTTAATTTCTGGAGCAGTAATTTTTTTCAAAACATATATTGCTTGAAAGTTTTGGCAAAGAATAACCCTTTCAATGGCACCTAAGTATTAAAGTCGAACTGAAATTTTGTATTTTCATAAACGTTGCTCAGCTTTGCACCCCCTTTTGTTCTATATTCTCCCTGCATTTGCACCCTTTCTTTGTGTCTGAGTGCGCCCTTCTCCATTCTTGAAAGGAATTCATATTTTTGATTTAAGTGTGCACTGAATAGCCTTCAAGTGCTATATGGCTTCCCTAAGGTAAAGTATAGGGGAAAGTAAAAAATGTATTTAACTGGAAAAACATATTTCATGGTAAATAATAATCTAAACTATTTTATTATATTTATTTTAAATGTAGAACAAAAAATAAAATGCTGAAGCATTAATAATTTTTTGAGAATAATTATTTCATTAATTTATGTATATTAAATAAACCTAAAATTATGTTTTTGAAGTTTAAATTAAATAGTATATTCTCCATAAAGAAAAAACATATTATTAGTATGTGCTAATAACTACTAAAATTGATGTATACTAGTTATAAATACTTTTAACGATTTTTAAAAACAAGTTATATTCATTTTTACACTAGAAAATGTTTTGGTAAGATATTTAAAAATGTATTAATAAATGTGTACTGCTTTTATATATTTTTGAAATATTAAAATACATGAATTTATATTTTCAACTATTTAAAATACTTTAATTTAATGTAACATTATTGTCCATGGGGTTTTATTTAAAATCCTGCTGCCATTATTTTCTATTGGATGTTGCTGCAGTACAAGTGGTTAGCCATACATGGCGCTGGAATCACTATGTTTTTTTTAACAATAGTAACTTTGAAAGTGCAGTTTGAGAATAGCAATGAACTAACTCTAGGTGGGTGCTGTCCCTTCCTAAACTTCCCTCTGTTCTTCCCTAAACCCCTCTTCACCCCACCCAAATCCCCTCCTCTTTTGTTGTAAGTTTGACGCTTTTCCTGTGTCCTTCCCACATTTACTACTGAAACCTAGGACCTGATTCACAAATGCAACTTACACTTTTGAGAAGTTTACACTATTAAATATATTTACTACTTTTGGCTAACAAACCAAAAACACGCGTCTAGAGATCAGCACATCTGCGCCAACTCTGGTGAAACAGTAGAAAACATTTCAGCAAAGCGAGAAACAAGAGACTGCATTTACCAGAATGCCAAGGGCGAACCTTGCCTGAGAGGTGATGTGGTGTGCTCCCACCCCTGTTGTCTATTTAAAGGTACTCCTGTGAGTCATGGAGCTGGCGTGCTTGTGGAAGAAGCACCCGTGCGCCAGTGAGAGGTACCTGCCCTGATATGATGTTTGGCAGCCTACTCAGCAAACCCCAAATTCTAAGCCTGTAATCTCTACTTATGACAGTTAACAAACCAGAAACATGTGTCTAGAGATCAGCACCATTTGCACCAACTCTGACGAAACACTCGAAAACATTTCAGCAAAGCGAGCAACAAGAGACTGCATTTACCAGAATCTTGCCTGAGAGGTGAAGCAGTGTGCTCCCACCCCTGTTGTCTACTTTTGGGTATTCACTAAGGGCTTGATTTAGATTTAGGGGTGTAGCAGGGTTTCCGTTCTCCCACAGAACTGTGCACAGAGATCTAGAACCCGGGTGAGTTAGGGTGACCCAAAACTCACCTTAGTTTCAGAAATCCCCTTACCAAGCTAGCTACAGTGTCTCATCGGTAGTAATAACTTACCAATGACTTAGACAATCCAGAACATGAACTTAGGGTACCTCAGGTATCGTGGAACACATGAATACTCTTTCGTTATATAATCATTACAAACCAAAACTGGGAGGCAAAGAACACACGTGCAAGTTTGAAATGTTTATTTTTCAATGCAAAGTTCTCAAACGCAGTATCTTGTATGATATCAACATACATATTATAAAAATCAGAGTTAGCAGCATAGTCACTAATCCATAGTAAGCAAAAGGTGATAACATGTTATGATGCAAAAATCTATAGAATTCTTGTATCACCTATATTTCGCGCACCCTATTTAGCATATTATATTATATCTAAGAAGGTCTCATTTGGGTTCTAGCAGGGCGGACCCAGACCCCTAAATCTCAGTAGGAACAGATCACATCAACAGCTACCAGCTCTCTGCATGCGAAGCATCAAGTGTGTTGATTCATTCCCTGTAACTCTATCTTAAACCCGCATACAGCCCAATGTTGGCAGTAACATTATTTGTGTTATGTCTAATGTAGTGCGAGGATCAGGCTTTCAGCAACCTTGTGTTAGGTTATTCTTAGAGGGTGCAGTTCTCAGTGTGCAGACAGTTGTATCAAGCACGACTAATATCAGAGCAATAACATGTTATTCTCAAATAAATCACATCTTTCGTCTAGGTTGAAAGCTACAATAACAATTAGGTGTCGTGTGCAAACTGAAGCCGAAGGAAAATATGTTATTTAAACATTTAATAAACTCATGCTAACTTAACACAATATATAGAAACGCAGTAACCATATGACACCCCCCCAATGATCCGAGGATGGTTAAAAAAAAGGAAAATATAAGCCAATACTATATGAGAGGCAAAACATGAAAGCAAAGTTCAATAATATCGAGCCAAGCTAAATGTATGTATGTTTTTAATAATAAAAATATGTATGAATGCCTACAGTGGCCACACAAAAAATATAAAAAATTCGAACTTAAGGCCAACTATAATTTTCACAGGCCTAGAACAAATGAAAGTCGAATGTTCGTAATAAAGAAGGCACCATTCAGAATTACTAAAAAGTCACGTGCCATAATAATGAAAGTCTTCAAAGTCACTCATGGGTTGAATGAATATGCAAAATAGGTAGCTACAGCCTCCAACATGAAATCACTGTCATCATCCGAAAACAGTTCAGCCATCCAATTAAGCAATGGGAAAGAACATACGTGCTCCTCCAGCACTGAATCCTCTAGCAACCTCAGAGGACAACTCAGTGGGTTCTCGAGAATGCTATGTGCCAGAAAGTCATGCGCCGCGGCGGATATGTCCCACTGACCCATTAGTCCATGCATCGCTGCCACTGCCATAACCCTTTCGCCAGAACAAACCAACTCGTGAGCAACTACGGGGCTCATTAGCTGATCAAAATCGACGTCAGGAGAAGTCGGTAAGCAGAGACACAAATCAATGGCCCAGTCGAAATCACAGCTCAGGCAATGAAACACAGGCTGGACACATGTGAAAAGGGAAAATCGGAACGATAATCCAACAGCCGTGCTTAAAGTCGCAAGCGGTAAGGAGCCATAGTAATCAAGCATCCGGTTGCGAAACTGCATCAGTAGGGGCTGAGCGTTTCCTTGCGCAGGATGGGCATCCATGTTTAATAAAGCAAAATATCACCAGAACGCCTGCAGCCAAAGCCAGCAAAACAGGAAATCCGCCAAACAAGCTTGCGAATATAGAATGAAAGAATGCAGGGATAATACCAAATACTTTTTCAAACGTAGTCACGAGACCACTGCTAACCAATTTAAAAAAATGTGCTAGGGCACTTGTGGAGGAGGCATTGAAGATTTGATGAACCAGCTCGCAGAAATGAAACGGCAAATCAGTATTTAAAAGTGCCTGCATCTCAGTGCGTGTGTTAGCTATGTGAAGGCCGAGCTCAGGGCCACCTGTTTTTGAGACAATAGTGCTCTTATTCGGCTCAAACCATTGAACTTCGCTTTCAAGGTTGGTATTCGGGGCCAAATAGAAACATCTGAATTCCCATGCGTGGGTGGATATAACACATTCTTGCAACACACCACACGTTCCGATACAGTAACCACATAGGCGATACGACCATTAACCCACAACACATTTCGTTATTTAAAAGTAAATAACTACCGTTAGACAATAAAGTGAATGTGGGAACTATTGCAGGAACCTGTGTGCCTTTCAAAACACAGGCTAAATTAGGCTTGTCCTGATTACAAGAACCATGCAACTGGATGTGTCTGCATATTAGTGAGCGGTCAGGCGACTGTGTACATTCTTCACCATTCAGATTCACTTCCTTCCCTTCCTTCAGACATCTGTATGTGTATGGTAAAGACCATGTCTCATGTAGGAAAGCACTGCCTAGTGGTCCATATCGCCCTATTGCAATATATTGCATACAATTTGTAAATTTATACAGAGCAAAAGGTAAAGTAATAATACCATGGATAAGCCATGTAGCAGCAGTAACCTCAGCCACAGAGAAAGGCAAAGATTCTAACTTCTCAATGTGTAACATAGAAAATGATGCATCTCGCATGGAAAGCATGCGCTGCTTGTCAGTCAAATTAAACGGGGCAAATAATGATGAGACGTTCATATAACTCCAAGGCACTCGACCAGACTTCAGAGTCTGTAGTGTCCAGGCAAACTGCATAACAGAACGCAATTGATTTTGACCATGATACAACACGGACACTTCATCATGTACAATGTCAACAACAGAAGACACAATATTGTTCAACGTGTAAATTCGGGAAGAAAGCGTGTTAATACTGTTGTCGACAACTGCAAGCACTTTTTCTAAATTTGCTTGATCAATTGCTCTTAGGCGCTTAGCAGCCTCAATTTGAGAAACTTTCCAAATTTCATTGTAAATCGCATAAAGCCATCGTTTAGATCTACCTTTAGCTGGGCCTTTTATAAAATCGTTCAAATCCACAGTTTCAGTTAATTGAGACAGATGTAGTTTAACTGAAGCCAATGTGGAATGTTGTAACCAAGTCTGACACAGCTTCCCCACAGAATAAGTTGTGACAGTATAATCTTCTGCAAAACGGGGATCAGGTCTGACTTCTGTGAACCCTTCAGCCAAACCCAGAAAACGACGTTGGCAAGAATCAGCACTCCTATGCCACATCAGCCAACCTTTGGAATCCAAACTGGAAACGTTAAAGGATGAATTGTGTAATAGAGCTTGCAACTCATGAATGGACAATTCAGTATAATTACCCCAACCTAAATATTCCTGTAAATCTGGGATGGTAGGTGTATTTAGTTTTTTTGAAGTAGCCAATCCAAAGCATGTTGTCTGGAAAATGGATGAATTTAGAAACAACATGTGATTCGGGATGAGACATGCACGGTGCAAAGCCTCAGTGCCTTGTACCTGCCAATCTTTGGTACCCCAAACCGATTTAAGGTCAATTGTTCCTTTCCAGAACTCGTAGCCATCTACAGCCAACCTATCTAGAAAGGACTTCGAATACAGCAATTTTGTATCGGTAAGTCTAACTTTGGACATGGACTTTCGTGTCATTTTAAAATAAAATGACTCAGGGTTTGATTGATTAAAATCTGTGAAATAAGTGTATTTTTTCAGAAACGTACTGGAGCTGCCTCCTAATGGAGCAGGGCAATGTTCCCATTGTGTATAATTTACAGCAACCCTCCTGGAATTTGTCTTATGCAAAAAATGATTACCATAATGTTGAAAACAAAACAAATCACCATAATTAATAGAATCTAAATACAGATCCTCAGCATCGAAGGCAGCATAGTATTTTAAATCAGAAAACGATGCTTCTACGGCTTGAATATCCCAATCATCAGAACGTATATTTTGTTTAATAACATCTCCCATGTTTACTCTAAGCACATTCGGAACATTAATCACTTCAGTGGGCCCATGTATTTGAAATCTAACCGCATCCCACACAATCCCATCAAGGACAGGCCAAGCTGTAATGTTAACTGTATTCAAGTTTCGTTTCAGTCTGTGCGCTGAATGTGAAGAGGAAAGAGGGGCCAATGTTCCATTAAGGTACCGAATTCCTGTTCTTTCTTTAACGTAGTGACCATCGATCAGGCGGAAAAAATAAAACACAAAACCAATTGATATGAAAAGGTAAAATGAAAATAGGATCAACCAAATGTATGTCCAAGGGGGAATTAAAAAATGTTTTTTAAACAACGTGGCATATTTTGCAATAGTTGAGGGTTTCTTTGAAAGTTCCGAAACAGAGTCAAAAGAGAATCTGGACTGGTCAGCCAAACGAGTCTGCAAATCAGGCATCGATAGATCAGCAGGATAGGTGTAGTTCAACTCATCAATGTTAGTAACAGGAATAGTATTTAATAAAGGACTGGATATGGCAGGCATCTCGAGGGACACCTCCTGTTCTGCACCAGATGTAATAGCCAGCACAGAGTGCCTCACCATGGAAGGACAGGATACAGCCGGTGTCATGCTATGAAGAATCGGCCACCCTGTGTGTCTTGACATTGTCAATAGAAATAAATCTGTTTTCCTTACGACCTGGAAGTGGTGGTAAAATGACTGTTCTTGTGCCCTTCACTCCAAGAACTCGAACCGGTGCACGATATGAGGGACCAAACTCTTTCTTGTTATCGATCTTCTCTCGAACCAGTTCTCCAACTTGGGGTAGCCAGCCAACTACCGGGATCTGCAATGCATCATCCGATGTGGAGGGCAAATGTTCCTTTACTAGACTGTCTCTGGTCTTTTGTAGATCCTGTAAAACATTGCAACTGCATCTACGTCAAAGGCCGAGGCCTGGGCCTTGCAGTCTAAACCATCGAGGTCAGGGACGTACATCTTGATACCAAAGAGCATTTCGTACGGGGTCCGCCCACCCAGAGACCTTCTAGGGAGATTATTAAGCGCACGCTGCACACTCATGAGGTGGGCTAACCAGTTTCTGCCAGTGCCTATAACTCGAGCTGTCAAAGATTGCTTTAAGTCGCGGTTCATTCGTTCAACTACACTATTGCCCTCGGGCCTGTAGGGACTCGAAAACTTGACTTGGACCCCCAACGAAACCATAGCATCCTTATACGCCTTAGAGGCGAAAGCCGGACCCTGATCCGAATGGAAGGTACCACAGGCAAAAATTCCCACAAAGACTCGCAAATCCTTAATGACAGTACGTGAATCAGCGCTCCGATGTGGCCATACCCACACAAAGCGTGTGCATGAATCAACTGCTACTAAGATGTATTTGTATGCAGTATCAGAAGAAAATGGACCGCAGTGATCCAAATAAACGCATCCAAGCGGTTTATTCGAGATGTACAACTGTGTCTGAGGCGGACGCGCAGCAGTTGAAGGTTTAATCTGCTGGCAAATGTCACATTGAAGGACATAATCGCGCGTCTGTTTGTACAGTCCCCGCCACCAGAACCTTTGTTGTAGCTGAGTTACAGTGGCTGAGACGCCCGCATGCGCAGACGCCACACCTTCATGAGCCGCTGTAATCAAAGTAGCCCTGCGATCCGAGTTGGGAACTAGACGTTCACCAACATCAGGAATTTTCACATAAGGAACCTTATCAGGACTTAAGTGGTAAGTGTATTTAGAAGGGAACCCCGCAGGATATTTACTTCCCTTCTCTGTTGCAGCAACAGCTGCCAAACTGTCATCATCTATTTTGCTTTTGGACCTCGTGACTGCTGCAACTAAGTATCTCGATACCGCTGACTTCGCTGCTTCATCAGCAAGCGAATTGCCAACAGCGTGGACCCCCACGCGCTGATGACCGAGAGTATGAATCACAAACACGAGTGGCATCTTCTCTTTAAGTTCCGCCACTCGGACCCAGATCATTTTATGTTTTATTGTGCTACCTTTGGAATCACAAAATTCATTCTGAATCCAAAAGAACAAGTTTTCATTGTAAGACTGGACACAGTAGTAAGAGTCACTTACGATTAAAGTCGTCACACTAGGATCAGCGTACTCCAATGCAAGCATCAGAGCACGAAGCTCTGCTAATTGTGCGGTGCAGTCCCCAAGCGTCTGCGTGTGCACGACACTGGACTTGAACTCCTCGTTCACCATGGCACCGACCACAATCGCGCAAGCGGAAACGTAGGCATGTTTAGAGCCATGCGCAACCTGCGCCGAACCTCAGTGTAAATAATGCAATGGAAATCCTCCAACGGCCGCATTGCTAAAGGAGCAGGATGAACAAATTCATACTGTAAATACTCCTGCAACCGTAATGTAGCGTCAAAAAAACACGTGACATCCTGGGACGTCAAGGATGCAGCCCACTGAATCCACAGAGGGTGCAAAGCTTTGGAATTAGGTACACTGGCTTTTGTAACTGCCTCCAAGGCAGGACACGGGGTAACAACCAACATGCGTTTTCCTTGTGACAGGGCACGTTCCTTAAGAATTGCCATCTGCACAGCCGTTAAAACTTTCTCCACAGTGGAAAAACGCAGTTCAGCCGAAGTGTACAAGTGTGACTTGTGAGCAATAGGTACTGTATCTCCTTCATTAAAGGTCAGGTACGTGAAACCCACCGCCCCAGGGATAATTCTTATCACCAGGTTGGTCTGGTTATCACGAGTCTGTAAGTATTCAGAAGCAAGCAAATCAGCCTGCAAAGACTGCAGAATGGCTGAATGCTCAGGCAGCCAGCATGATTTGGAAAAAGATGGTTGTATCAAAGCATACAAAGGCTTGATACGCTGGGCATATTCCGGAATGTAAGTCCTCCCGAAATTCAAGAAGCCCAGTAGAGATTGTAATTTTTTCAGCGTTGTCGGAGAGCACAACTGTGCGCACTTCTCCAGGAAATGGGGTGCTAAACCCTTCCCCTCGTTGTTAAGCTCGTAACCTAGAAACAACACTGTGTACTCTGCAATGTGCGACTTTGCAAAGTTAAACTTGTAACCTATGTCAGCAAAGTTACAAATTATGCTATTTACTCGACACAGATGCTCCCAAAGATCGTCGTCTGTGAGATAAATGTCATCCACATACGAACAAGCAACTGGGTCGATTCCCTCCAGAAGAGAGACTATGCGGGCGGAGAATACTCCAGGACTGTTCTTATAGCCCATTGGGAGACGCCGAAACATTTTCTGCACACCGCCGCATGTAAAACTGGTCCATTGGGAACTTAGACCGTCTAATCTATGGGCATAAAAACCATTCGAAATGTCAAGCGTAGTTTTGAACCGTTTACGTTCAAGACTATTCACTAACGCAGAGCCATGAGTATTCTGTACTGCGCAGTTACGGCAATGCGAGTTCAAATGCCTATAATCCAAAACCAAACGATATGACCTGTCCGGCTTGTTTACAGTAAAAAGGGGGTTATTCATCGGTGACACACACGTTTCAATTACACCTTGATATTCCAATTGTTCAAGGATAGCTGCGACTGAAGCTTTGGCTTCACGCCGTATGGGATATTGAGGTTGAGGCTGCGGCTGAGACCGTAACGGAATCTCATGGCTTGGAGACAATTTATCCCAGCCACACTGATTGCGGTACACAGCCGGCGCAAGCGCCAGAGCCCACTCTTCTGCAAAATGCAGGGCTTCCACTCTCGATACAGTGTGCGCGAAACTGGGGAGGATCACCTCCTCCCCTCGCGGAGCTGCGAGAACAAAAGGTGGGGGCCAGTCAGCCTCCGAAAGCAAAATGTCATACGTAGACGAAAGATTTTCCCAAAATACCCCTTTTACAGTTCGCTGCATGTCACCTTCAATTAACAGGACAATTTCAAAAAGACGTTCAGGGGGAGCAACATGCGTATCAGCAGTTTCAATCACAACATAAGTGTCAGTCGCTGTCACCTTCAACAGTGGACGGAGGGCCTCTCTCACTATGGTAATCTCTGCCGCGCTGTCCAGCAAGGTCAGAGCCCACTTCAGATTCTGAAGCCGCGTTCTCACTATCTGGGGCATAACGATGCGCTGTCAGGGCGGCGACTTTCTTCGTGGCAAACTGTGGTCTCTTGGGCGTAGCGCCTTCCTGCTGCTCTCCACTGTTACGTGGGCGGGGCGGACCACGTCCTTGCTGGTCACCCCGGCCCCTGCCGCCCCCTCCACCACCGGTTGACGGAGCCGATGAGTCCTGAAAGGAACGAGGAGAGCGTTGGTCAGAAGCCTGAAACCTCTCAGGCGATTTAATCATCGCGCGGTCGCGCAAATCATAAACACGATCCGACTGCGCAGGCAACGGAGACGCAGGAGCAGAAACCTGTGTTTGTTGTTGTTGTTGCTTACCCGGATTCTGCTTTTTAGGCCAATTCTGTTTCTTGGACTTTGGCTGACCACTAGTATCCGAAGACTGACCCTGGGGCTGCTTTTTCTCTTTATCAGGAAAAGCCTTAAGCCCCTTTGCATTGCGGCCAACCGTTTTATAAGCAGCCACAATAATCCTTGCCAACTGACGGGGTCTCTCGGCCTCGGGAATCAACGCCAAAGCGTTAGCAACCTGAAAATTCACTGCATCTCCCTTGACATTTGCAAGGATCAGATCGCAAACTACATCAAAGGTGCCACACAGGCGCATACCCAATTCAACCGCCGACTCCGGTCCGTGTTCATCTTGAACACGTTTAAGGACCGCACCCAGATTGGTCACAGAGGGGGTGCCATAGCACCTCGAATAGACCGCTGCAAAAGTCTTACCCCAGGTTTCACAGTCAACAAGTTCAGGTGCCAGATCTTTTGGTAAACTTAGTGTAAGAATCCGGTGCTTATCACCGGGATTCGTATTAGGAAACACAGCTTCTAGCTGGCCGAATTTCTCTGCAAGCCTGAACGGAAAATCATCCTTGTCCTGCGGCTTTTTGCCCATCACGGAATTCACCATGACAGGATTGATTTTCAAACCAGCCTGTTCTGCACGAAGCTGTGCGCCCCTAGGGGCTACGTCTTGAACATTACGGCTAGTGTAATGAACAAGCGCTCTAATCACGGCCACTGCGACTTCATGAAGTTGCCGCAGATCAGCTATGCCACAAGTGGCTCGATTAGGGTGAGGAGTGAATCCAGCCAAAGCGGTCCAAGGTGTGCCCGGAATGGACAAAGGACCCAACCTCGGAGCGGTTAAAGCGTGTGGTAGGGCGCCACCAAACCAAACTCCATGCTGCCAAGCATCAATAGGAACCTCCAGTGCTCTGTACGGAGCATACGCAGCCGGTACAGCCGTAGCAGTGTAGGAGTGGAAAACACCAGAATTAGCGTTCACCGCCGGAAAGGTCACCCACGAATAAAACAGTTCGTACGGGTAAGCATGTTCCGCACTCACCACTAGAATAACAACCAAGCCTTCCACAGGTACATTATAAGCCCGCAAATGGTCACGCACCGCAATGCGACTATGCTGGGGGATGTCCACGGCTTGTGCCATGTCAGCACAGGAAAGTGAAAAAAAACAAAGATTACTTTGTAGCACAACTGGGTAGTAATTCAAGGAAACCGTTTTTAGATCGATTCAAGCTTGAAAAAGACCTATTTCAAAAATAGGTAGGTTTTTCCGACACTGCCGTTTTCCGGAAACGGGAATGAAGGTGTTAAGGTTTGAATGATATACTACTCGAGTGTCATGATATAAGGCCAACAACGTATGGGCGCCATGTAGCAGGGTTTCCGTTCTCCCACAGAACTGTGCACAGAGATCTAGAAACCTAGTTAGGTTGACCCAAAACTCACCTTAGTTTCAGAAATCCCCATACCAAGCTAGCTACAGTGTCTCATCGGTAGTAATAACTTACCAATGACTTAGACAATCCAGAACATGAACTTAGGGTACCTCAGGTATCGTGGAACACATGAACACTCTTTCGTTATATAATCATTACAAACCGAAACTGGGAGGCAAAGAACACACGTGCAAGTTTGAAATGTTTATTTTTCAATGCAAAGTTCTCAAACGCAGTATCTTGTATAATATCAACATACATATTATAAAAATCAGAGTTAGCAGCATAGTCACTAATCCATAGTAAGCAAAAGGTGATAACATATTATGATGCAAAAATCTATAGAATTCTTGTATCACCTATATTTCGCGCACCCTATTTAGCATATTATATTATATCTAAGAAGGTCTCATTTGGGTTCTAGCAGGGCGGGCCCATACCTCTAAATCTCAGTAGGAACAGATCACATCAACAGCTACCAGCTCTCTGCATGCGAAGCATCAAGTGTGTTGATTCATTCCCTGTAACTCTATCCTAAACCCGCACAGAGCCCAATGTTGGCAGTAACATTATTTGTGTTATGTCTAATGTAGTGCGAGGATCAGGCTTTCAGCAACCTTGTGTTAGGTTATTCTTAGAGGGTGCAGTTCTCAGTATGCAGACAGTTGTACTAAGCACGACTGATATCAGAGCAATAACATGTTATTCTCAAATAAATCACATCTTTCGTCTAGGTTGAAAGCTACAATAACAATTAGGTGTCGTGTGCAAACTGAAGCCGAAGGAAAATATGTTATTTAAACATTTAATAAACTCATGCTAACTTAACACAATATATAGAAATGCAGTAACCATATGACAGGGGGACAGTATATCCGTCCCGTTGTGACTGGGTAACCAGTCCGCTGAAATCTAAATCAGGCCTGAAATCAGACTCTTGGTCACCGTAAATCCGTCAATCTGATGTTACCCTAGTTGCTGATGGACTGCAGTGCATCAGGGTTCATCTGAACAATTTGCATAGATGGATATGGTCTTTTATGAGAAAGATGAATGTCTGTTTCAACTCTCGTGTTTTGTTTTTAACATTGTTTTTAAGTAATTCTTTGTATGAAACTATTGGAAGCCACATGAAGGTTCTCTATTGGTGATTGTCACTTTACATAAAGTACTTTTCATGTTAAGTGTTTTTTTAATGGGGAACATCGTTTACAACGCAGTATTTACAGTATTTACACCGAACTACCTTAACAATGCTGCCATTACAACGCAAGTCGTTACTACGACTTGTGCTGGATGGCGCTGTTGGTTAAGGAATATTGTAATTTTATATTCCAACACCTTCCCTACTGTTACGTGGACTGGTGTTGGAATATAAAATTATAATATTCCACAATCCACGCCCTCCAACGCAAGTCGTTGTAACGACTTGCGTTGTAATGGCAGCGTTGTCAAGTACTGCGATCTAAAAGATTGCGTTGTACTGATATACATCCTTTTTTAATATGATATTGTGAAATATTTTTAATAAATTGAATAGACATACGTACAGCTGTTCTGAACAGTAACCCTCCAATTTGAATGTTTGATGACTGAGGTATGGTATGGTGTGTGTGGAAGTGCTGAACAGTAGGGCTTTCAAATTATTCCCAGAGGACATTTCTTTGTGCTTTTCTGAATTCAGAGTGTACTTTATTACTAAAAAAATAATAGTGGGTCCAGCACCGCACATAGACAACCACTAGTATTGCAACACCATCGAAAAGAAAAGGTAGGCAGTTAAAATAAAACCCTACAGGAAATAATGCTAAATTAAATTAAATTATTTTAAGTATAAATAAATGTACTACAATTGTAAAAAGATATATAAAAATAGTACATATTGCTTATTGAATTATAGAAAAATTAATACCTATTTTGAATTAAACAATTAATGTAAAAATATGTTTTATTAAAATGAAAGTAAATAATTGTAAATACATGTAAAATCATTTCATGCATCACTTTCAATACTTATTAATGCATGATAAAACAATGTTATTTTTCTTTTGATGGGAAGTTATTTTATCATTGAAGCTTCAGAAGATTTTTAATTTAATTAAATATTTTTTCATCAAGCAAAGATTTATTTAGAAATTAGGCTAATAGTGCTGTAGCATTCTTTTTTTACCTTTAAAGTAAGTAAATTAAATGAATTTACGTTCATATTTCATATAAAAGTATTTTTATAATTATTTTCGAGTTAAATTATTTAAAAAAATGTTCCCTATATGTTACTGTAGGGAAACTAGCAGCGGAGCAGAGATCATTGCATGGTAAATTATAGGGAAAAATAAAAAAGTATTTGGAAACAAGTTATCAGCCTACTTTAGCAACCAAACTATCAATATTTGAAACAACAGGATTAGAGAAGACTAAAATATTGGATAAACTATAGTTTTATGTTAAGATGAAACATTCATGTAGAAAAGGGACTGGTGAATGGATCAATGGGAAATTTCTAAGTTCATATATTTCTTCCACCTTCGGTACACTTTCGGTACAAAATTAGAATGGACCAATTCCGATTTTGCTTATCACATGCTGTAACCATCCATAGATCATGTTTGCTTTGGATGAATCATTGATAAACCTTAACAAAATCTTTCAAGAAAACATGTACTCTATAGTATTATAACTAGTACTTGTTCTACTTGCATTATCTTGAATAGATTTGGAAGCACCAAAGTTCACAGCAGATATTTCACATCTACGTCATTATAATAGCTTGAGAAGGTTTTAACTGTATCATCTATTTTCTCATCACATACCTAAAAAGTAGCCAGAAACAAACAATCTAACTCAAAAATAATTGAACAATTTCGACAGTGAAGTAAATCCAATACCTTCGAAAAAATAACTTTACAAATGGGATTAAACTCTGTAAATCTATCAAACAATAAAAGTGGTGCAAACTTTTGTGCTCAGGTCACAATGATCTCATATTTAAAATCAAGAGTAGTAGTCCTGAAATCAAAAGCAAGACACATCAAGTTGTTTGTGGTAGTATTTCTTGTATCCATCAAAATCCCAAAGCTTGGAGCACAAAAGACAGGACAGCTTTTAGCCCCTCCCTTTGTACAACAGCAACCCCTTGGGACAGGTGGGGCATAACAATCTTGTTTCCTTTGGGAGGTGGGGTGCAAAGGATTACTCTCACCCTGGCATCAGTGCACATCAAGTGGGGCATTAGGTCTTGCACCTTGGATAGGGCAACTTTTCTTAGAAGACCCTCTCACCCCATGCACAATTATGGGAGAGCCTATTCACATCAGAGTAGATATTACATATCTCAGGCACAGTTCTTTATGATACTTAAAAAAAGAGGGGGTTTTCCCTACTTAACCCCGAAAGAACCGGGAAATAAAGTAACCAAAAAGAGAATTCCTTTCTGTGTATTTAAATTTTAGGTAAACAATAAAATTTATGTCGATCAATTATATAAACAGCCCCCCAAACATTGCATTTAAGTCAAAAATTAACATTTGATGTATCTAAATACATTTCATTATTTCTTCTTCAAAACAGTTTCTTACATATACTCGGTATACACAATTTTCTTTAAAAACATACGGTTTTTCTCCAAAAAACATTTTGCATATATCCATTCAAATAATCATAACATAATACATAATCAAAAAACAATACATTTAAAAAAATTGTCGAGGCGTTTCGGTGCTTCTTTGTTTGGAACACTTTCCTCAGGACTATTTAAAACATCTTCTCATCTAAAAGTAGATACATAACATTTGTTAGTTTTGCAATGTATGGGGAGATTTCTACTGTTTAGCTGTTGGAAAAAAGACTTAAACTTGTCTTACATTTAAGGCAAAATTATTTTGTAGTACCGGAGTCGGTCCAGGAGTTGTTGTAAATTTAGTAACTCCTCATCTCTGCTATTTCGTCAGGTAATTTTAGTAACTCCTCATCCCTGCTGATACGTCAGAGAATCTGTAAATAAAAGTGACATCATGTTTTACAGTCAGTAAACCAATGTAAAATTGAATATTGTATGAACCAGACTTATTTAACGTTTTTGCTTACTTATAGTTTGCGCAGAAGCAGTTCGTGGCGTTTGGCAGGTCTCTTACAGATTTTAGAGGTTTTTTTTCTTCCGTTTTTTGGTCTGGCTTGGCCTGGTCCTTAATTCTTCATAGAATCGTGCATAGATCCCTCCTCTTTTTTAGAATTGAGGCGATCAGCAGCGTCTAAATAAATGGTATACATATTGTAGGTGTTCTACCATTTCTCAATCAGTATATGTAGATTAATTCATGAAGAGTTTCGTGAGTATTACATGCTACACACAGTCTTGTAATCCTCAAGCGGAAAGTTGGGCCATTTAATTCCTCATTCCTTCCTGATGTTTATATAATCGGAATCGGGTAAAAACCCCTCTAAATTTCGGTAGAAGTTTTATTGTTAAATCAAGTTTATGTAATAACAAACAATCGTTTTTAAAGAAATTTTTTATTCACTATACATAAAGTGATCTTTAAAAAATGATCTTTAAAGAATAATCTTTAGAGAAGCGCCCGACTAAGGGGTTGGTGCCTTAAAGGCAAGTTACCGCAAGGCTAGGGATGGAGGGGAGTATCGGTAGATGGACCCCCTTCAGTTGTTTGCATTAGGATTCCTCTTACCTCTCGTAACAGCGAACGCTCCGCCCGACCGGTCTCCCTGGTTGCCCGTACTCGTTTAACTGCTGCACTGAGCCTGTGCCTTATATACCGGTTACGTTTGTAATTTAAAGGCAATTCTAAACACCTGTGCTTAATTGAGACGTAACAGATCCACTTTTAGCGCCATGATTGTAGTTTTTTAGAAAAGTCCGGTACACGTTAGAGAACGGACTTAAGTAAACTCAAACCCAGAGTCATCGATTTACTTAATACGTTTATCTATTGCTTTTATTCAATTTACGGTGGCCATTTTACATTTTATTTATAATTAGCCATCGATTGTGAGTTTAGGTGATAATTTAGTTATAATCGGTCGTACAGCGTAATGTTATCCGCCATTTTTGTAGTTTTTGGGTTCAAGATTGCCTAACATCTTGTCAGTCACATTGTAGCTACAGTAGTGCTTATATCTACATCGTTCCTAACTAATAAGTTAATTTTTAAGTACATTTTTGAAAAGCGGACGTTTTCACTGTCCCTGATGAGTCGTAATCAGTGGTTAGTTGTATCGTAAAGACGAACCCACCGTCCCAATGGTTTAGTTGATAGATTATATTTTGATATAAATAGGGACCCTTATTATCTCATTTAGGTCAATACAAAGTACCAGGTTAAGTAAGAGCGTCCGCTTTTCTACTAATCATTGAACATACAATCGTTGAGAATACAGTGTGTTAATATACAGATAGATTAGACATATTTAGGGCGGTAAGTGCATAACAATAAACATAGGAATAAAACATGTTTTTGCTAAGAAAAAAGATGTTCTCCAATTAGTAATACATTTATATATCCAGCCCGTGAAATAAAATAACACAATTTTTTACCATCAATCAACATTTTTCGTGCAATACATATGGTTTCTTAAGCAGTTATTGTTATGTTCATTGTTTCATGGAGACAAGTGATATTCTGGGCGTCTCATTTTGCTCTAGCATAATAGAGATATACAGTACATATACTCATGAAATTGCATTTGAACACAATTATCCATTTCTACAACGTCAAGATTATACATCTAATACACAAATTGCCTCATACGTATTTCAAATTTTTCTGATCTTCGTCATGCTATATATGATTGTCCAATGTATATAGTCAGTTAAGTGCTACCTCACCATTCTTTCCCATTCTTCTCTACTGTTAAGGCCTTCAGTATATGGTCAAAATTTTGACATAAAAAATAGTTCTCTCTGTTTACGTCTTTTCTCAGTGGTACCACCTCTCATAGATGTCTTAATTTTTTCCAATATGAACCATTTGAGGTCATCTTCTTTATGGTTCTCTGTTACCCAATGTTCGACTAAGGGGGCATTTTTCTTTTGATTTTTAAGGGCTGATCTATGTTCCGATAGACGCAAACGCATTTCTCGGCCCGTTTCACCTATATAGCCCTTTTGACAGGGACATATCAATAGGTATATAACATTGGATGTCCTGCAGTTGACATGTTCATTCATCCAATGTGATATACCATTGAGTACAAATTTGTCATATTTAATGATGAATTTGCAGTGGGAACACGTTCCACACTGCAAATTCCCACGAATGGGTTTGCCCTGATCAATGCTGAGTTGACAACTTTTTTTGGGTTCTCTATATGTTTGAACCAAACAATTGCGAATCGTCTTGTTTCTTCTATAAGAAAAGGTTGGTTTAGGTAAAGGTTTCTGTCCTTTTCTGTTTAGAATTGACCAATTTTTGTTAATGAGGTTTTTAAGTTTCAAGCTCATACCATTATAGTCTGAAACCATTACAATGTTGGTTTCAGGTTGTTGTATTTTATTTATAGGCTCAAACAATATCTCTCTATTCTGGTACTTCGCACGTTTGTAGCTTTCTCGTATTAATCTTTTTGGATAGCCCCTTTGGAGCAATTTGTTTTTTAAATTCTCAGCATGTTTTTCAAAAGTCTTTTTATCCATACAGTTATGTCGGATTCTAATGAACTGACTATAGGGGATACCATCCTTTTGACTTTTCGGGTAGTAGCTCGCGTGGTGGAGTAGTGTGTTCCTGTCCGAGGGCTTTACGTAAAGTTCCACACATAATTTGCCACCTTGTGCCAAGATCTTAATATCCAAGAAGTCAACTGCCACTTGACTTTTGTTGGCTGTGAATTTCAAGTTTGAGTCTCCACAATTAAGCCAGTCCAAGAAAGCATTAAGCTCATTCTCACTTCCGTCCCAAATGAAATACACATCGTCTATAAATCTAGACCAGTGTTTGATGTTTTCATAGAAAGGGCTGACCTCATTGTAGATATGTCTTTCCTCAAATTTTCCAACATATAGGCAGGCTAGGCTCGGGGCACATGTGGCTCCCATGCTCGTGCCTTTTATCTGACAAAAAAGATCCTTATTAAATAGAAAAATATTGTTCATAAGGACAATCTCGATGCAGTCAACAATAAAAGTATTTTGTACATCCAAATCTCCCTCTTCCTCTCCCAGAATGTTTCTCATCATTGTAATTGTGTCTTGCTGGGGTATGTTAGTGTACAAGGACTCAATGTCCAAGCACACTAACCATTGGGTATCACTGTTGAAGTTAATACCTTCAACTTTTGAAATCATGTCCGTTGTATCCTTAATGTACGAGGGTAGAGTTTCAACTACAGGGCGGATAAAATGATCAACATGTTTACTGAGCGGCTCCGTGATGGAATCAATTCCGGATACTATTGGCCGCATGGGAGGGTCCCTCATGTCTTTATGGACTTTTGGGAGCCCATAAAGGGCTGGTATCTTTGGATGGTCATTGATAAGAAATCTGAATTCCTCCTCGCATATAATAAAATCCTCCTTCGCTAGAGTGACTATATCTCTTACTTTCTTTTTCAAATTGTTCCACTCTCCTATATTAGATTTCCTGTAGTGGGATTTGTTATCTAGAAGGGAATACATCTTTAGATTATAGTCTTCACTATTAAGGATCACAACACTTCCACCTTTATCTCCAGGCTTTATTAATATTTCCTCATTTTCTGATAAGTTTTTAAGTGCTTCCCTCTCGCTTTTAGACAAGTTATTATTGGTCCAAGTTTTTTCTGTTAATAACTTTTCTAATCCTATGGACACCACCTTTTCGAATGTATCAACCTCCTGGCTCACCATGGTAACATTCGGGGTCCAGGTGGAGGGTGGTTTCAGGCCTGATTTGTTCTCTTTTGGTCTGTTCTCCCTATTTTCAAAGAATCTTTTTATTCTTATTTTACGAAAGAGGTCACATACATCTTTTTCTATTGAATACCTACATCCTAGGGAACTTGGGGCAAAGCCTAACCCTTTTTCTAAAATCACAACCTCTTCTTTTGTCAATACTTTATCGGAGAGGTTTATTATTGGTGTTTTCTGAGTATGATTGTTTATTCCCAGTCCTTGTGACTGCGAGTCCTCATGTAGGGTCTCCTCATTGTTCCCTCCTTTTGGCGGAAGCCCTGACGGCCCCTCCCCCGCGTCCTTAAGCCACATGTCTGTCTCTTCTGTTGTTGACCTAAAAAAACCTGGTAGTCATGGAAATCTTCTGTACATTCTTCTCTTGATTCATTACGTTTAGAGGTTTCTGGAGCTCTCTCAGCCTCAGAATCACTGGTATTATAAGAGGTGTCTGAGAAGGTTACATTTTTCTTAAAGAATTTATTCCTGTTGTATTTATAGGTACGATTGTTATATTCACTGGGGGCTGGTTGGTCATAGTAATCTTTTTGAAGATATGGGTACACCAATTCAAGCTTAAAATTAGCTATATCTTTTCTGAGTTTATTGCTTTTTTTGTCTATCATATACTCCTGGTAACCAGTAATATCTTCTTTTATTTCCGCTAGTTTTTTTATAGCATCATCCAAGGCCGTGGATTCATAAAGTTCTTACTCTAACTTCTCTATTTCTTCATGTTCAATTATTAGAAGTCCCTGTTAAAAATTAACTTATTCGTTAGGAACGATGTAGATATAAGCACTACTGTAGCTACAATGTGACTGACAAGACATTAGGCAATCTTGAACCCAAAAACTACAAAAATGGCGGATAACATTTCGCTGTACGACCGATTATAACTAAATTATCACTTAAACTCACAATCGATGGCTAATTATAAATAAAATGTAAAATGGCCACCGTAAATTGAATAAAACGTATTAAGTAAATCGATGACTGTGGGTTTGAGTTTACTTAAGTCCGTTCTCTAATGTGTACCGGACTTTTCTAAAAAACTACAATCTTGGCGCTAAAAGTGGACCTGTTACGACTGAATTAAGCACAGGTGTTTAGAATTGCCTTGAAATTACAAACGTAACCGGTATAAAAGGCACAGGCTCAGTGCAGCAGTTAAACGAGTACGGGCAACCAGGGAGACCGGACGGGCGTAGCGTTCGCTGTTACGAGAGGTAAGAGGAATCCTAATGCAAACAACTGAAGGGGGTCCATCTATTGATACTCCCCTCCCTCCCTAGCCTTGCAGTAACTTGCCTTTAAGGAACCAACCCCTTAGTCGGGCGCTTCTCTAAAGATTATTCTTTAAAGATCATTTTTTAAAGATCACTTTATGTATAGTGAATTAAAAATTTCTTTAAAACGATTGTTTGTTATTACATAAACTTGATTTAACAATAAAACTTCTACCGAAATTTAGAGGGGTTTTTACCCGATTCCAATTATATAAACAGCAGGAAGGAATGAGCAATTAAATGGCCCAACTTTCCGCTTGAGGATTACAAGACTGTGTGTAGCATGTAATACTCACGAAACTCTTCATGAATTAATCTACATATACTGATTGAGAAATGGTAGAACACCTACAATATGTATACCATTTATTTAGACGCTGCTGATCGCCTCAATTTAAAAAAAGAGGAGGGATCTATGCACGATTCTATGAAGAATTAAGGACCAGGCCAAGCCAGACCAAATAACGGAAGAAAAAGAAACTCTAAAATCTGTAAGAGACCTGCCAAACGCCACGAACTGCTTCTGCACAAACTATAAGTATGCAAAAACGTTAAATAAGTCTGGTTCATACAATATTCAATTTTACATTGGTTCACTGAGTGTAAAACATGATGTCACTTTTATGTACAGATTCTCTGACGTATCAGCAGGGATGAGGAGTTACTAAAATTACCTGACGAAATAGCAGAGATGAGGAGTTACTAAATTTACAACAACTCCTGGACCGACTCCGGTACTACAAAATAATTTTGCCTTAAATGTAAGACAAGTTTAAGTCTTTTTTCCAACAGCTAAACAGTAGAAATCTCCCCATACATTGCAAAACTAACAAATGTTATGTATCTACTTTTAGATAAGAAGATGTTTTAAATAGTCCTGAGGAAGGTGTTCCAAACAAAGAAGCAGCGAAACGCGTCGACAAATTTTTTAAATGCATTGTTTTTTGATTATGTATTATGTTATGATTAATTGAATGGATATATGCAAAAGGTTTTTTGAGAAAAACCATATGTTTTTAAAGAAAATTGTATATACTGAGTATATGAAAGAAACAGTTTTTAAGAAGAAATAATAAAATATATTTAGATACATCAAATGTTATGTTTTGACTTAAATGCAATGTTTGGGGAGCTGTTTATATAATTGATCGACATAAATGTTATTGTTTACCTAAAATTTAAATACACAGAAAGGAATTCTCTTTTTGGTTACAGTTATTTATGATGCCATAGCCCTGTGGCAAAACAGACATAGGTTTTCACCCCTCATGGCTTTGATAAGATGATGGGACTGCAAGGTTGAAAAACGTTTTGGATTTAATTTCTCCCCAATTTGTCAAAAAGCTGCAGAAAGAGCTGCTTAGGTGTGGGTGGGAGTGGGGGGTTTCCAAGGTCTGTCCACTTTTTCATAATGCAGCATTGGACGGTTGTATGATAATACAACGCAAGCCTGAACAACGCATGCCTGTACCACGTAGTCTCTACTACGACCGTGTCTTTACCACGTATGCCTTTACCACATACTTTTGTGGTAAAGGCATGATGGGTAAAGGGCCATGCATGCTAAAGTTCATACCCCTGCCCTAAAAATGAAACCCTTGCCCCAAAACTACCCCGATCCCAGCCCCATGCCCTAAGCACTAGAAACTGCCCCCTACATCCTTTAAGTACCCCCACCCAGGCCCCCTCACCCTGAGGTACAAAACTTCCCCTTGCCCTGTAAACGTTCCCTTTTCTCCCTGGCCTGAGCCCTAAAATGAAACCCATTCCCCAAAAACAACCCCAATCCCAGCCCATTTCCCTAAGCCCTAGACATTGTCCCCTACATCCCTAAAGAACCCCCAAGGTCCAAAACTGTCCCTTGCACTGTAAACTGTCCCTTTTCCTCCTGCCCTGTGCCCTAAAAAACAACTCCACACCCCGAACACTACTCAGACCCCAGCCTACCCACCCTGAGCACTAAAAACTGTCCCCTACATGCTTAAGGTATGCATATCCAGCCCCCCCCCCGCCTGAGGCCTAAAACTGTCCCCTGCCTTGTAAACTGTCCCTTTTCCCTTGCCCCACCCTTAGTTCTAAAAACTGTCCCCCACTAAAAACTACCCTGACCCACTCCCCCCACCCTAAACCCTAAAAACTGTCCCATACACCTGCTAAGTACCTCGACCCAGCCCCCCTTGTCCTGAACCCTAAAACTGCTCCTTGTTGTGTAGCACAGACATTGTGCCTCTGGATGCGCCATCATAACTTTTCAAACGCAATGGCATTCAAAATGAATCATATGGACGTCAGACAGAGAGGAGACCGAATAAAGTTTGATTGAATATTTACAATGTATAACAATTTAAATGGTCCTTTCTCATATGAAGGAAACCAAATTGTATATAGCACTGTCGTCACAAGTTCGCTCTTTTTTGTTTTTGGTTCGAAAATGCACTGGGGACACAAAGCACTATTTTATTGTATCTATGTGAAAACTATTTGAATATAAAAATAAAAAAATAAAAAATTGTAAATATCCAAGAAAACTGTATTCAGTCTCCTCTCTGTCTGACGTCCGTATCATCCAGTTTGAATGCCATTGTGCAGTTTAGTTATCATTATTTGTAAATGATGTTTTGCCACATGAACCACTGTTTCTACAGTAACTACCTTGGTTCCTTGTTTTTCTTAGTAACTTTAGAGCGGTGACTGCACTGCAAGGGAGATATTTTCCATAAGAATTTCTTTCCCATACCCTATGTGACCATAGGGTTTCTACTTGTGCTTGGATCAGGATGTCAGACAATGAGGCACCCTTATACACTTCGGAATATATTGCTAAAATTGCGGGTGGCCCATCACTTTTTTCCATCCAACCTAACATCACTACCAGACCCAGACAGCAACTATTAGAAAAACTAGAAAAGGCCAAGAAAAAACACGTTTGAACAGAATTGCATGCCCGCATGCTAACAGATTATTTAAAAGCAGGTAAAATTCCCCAAGGACTCCAAATAAGAAACGTACCTGGTATCTTCCGAGAAGACACTAAATTCAAGGGCAAATTAGTAACATCTCCACCACCTGCTCAAGGCATTGGATGGTGCTAGGGGTCGAAACGGCACTAGAACACGCAAAAACCGAGCTAAAAGAAATTGACGATTTAGAAAAAGAGTTCCTAGGATGTGAAGGAGTGACAGAAGCCAGAACACTTTTAGATAAACTCAACAAAACAATAGAGGACTTTAATTCATTTGAGCTGAAAAAGAAAGCAGAGAAAGTGACTAAAGATATAAAAAACTTTAGGAAAGAAAAACCTTATCCTTATCTCAGAGAGGTCTACTATACCACAGTAGGACCACAATACACACAGGACACTTGGGGTAGATTCAAAAGAAACCAGCCGGTCACATTCTCCGAATCATCTGGTGGGTCTAGCGATTCGGATCCCCAACCAAGTACCAGTCGCCAAGACAGTCGCCAGGCATAACCTTTTTTAGAACGAGGAGGGAAGATTCTAGGGAGACCATGGCACCATTAAGCAGGGGAGCGACAGACCAGGGGCAAACGGTATACAACCGTTACCACGCATCTTTTACCACGAAGTACTGTTACAACGAAACCATTACAACGCAAGGGTATTTACAACGAATGTATTTACAACGCATTACACTACAACGCAGCTACTATTACAACGCATACCATTACAACGTAAGTATAGGTACGTTTATCTTTTTTTTAATACATTTATTAGGGGTATTGGGTTTTGGGGTACTAGGGTATTTTTAGGGTTCAGGGCTAGGTTTGGATTTTGGGGTACAGGGGTATTTTTAGGGTTCAGGGCTAGGTTTGGGTTTTGGGGTACCAGTGGTATTTTCTGGGTTCAGGGCTGGGTTTGGGTTTTGGGGTACAGGGGTATTTTTAGGGTTCAGGGCTAGGTTTGGGTTTCGGGGTACAGGGGTATTTTTAGGGTTCAGGGCTAGGTTTGGGTTTTGGGGTACAGGGGTATTTTTAGGGTTCAGGGCTAGGTTTGGGTTTTGGGGTACAGGGGTATTTTGAGGGTTCCGGGCTGGGTTTGGGTTTTGGGGTACAGGGGTATTTTTAGGGTTCAGGGCTAGGTTTGGGTTTTGGGGTACAGGGGTATTTTTAGGGTTCAGGGCTAGGTTTGGGTTTTGGGGTACAGGGGTATTTTTAGGGTTCATGGCTGGGTTTGGGATTTGGGGTACAGGGGTATATTTAGGGTTCAGGGCCGGGTTTGGGTTATGGGGTACAGGGGTATTTTTAGGGTTCAGGGCTGGGTTTGGGTTTTGGGGTACAGGGGTATTTTTAAGGTTCAGGGCTGGGTTTGGGTTATGGGGTACAGGGGTATTTTTAGGGTTCAGGACTGGGTTTAGGTTATGGGGTACAGGGGTATTTTTAGGGTTCAGGGCTGGGTTTGGGTTTTGGTGTACAGGGGTATTCTTTACATATATATTAACAAATTGTTTAATAAAATTTAATTTAAATAATTACATTTAAAAAAAAATTATTAATCACATTATTTAAAAAAATTATATACTTACCTATACTTACGTTGTAATGGTATGCGTTTTTAATAGTATCTGCGATGTAATGTCATGCGTTTTAAAGGTATGCGTTGTAAGGGATCCTGCGTTGTAAAAATTGTGTGCTAATGGTATGCGTAGTAAAAGTATGCGTGCTAACAACATATATCCGGGGCAAAGGGGCCCCCAGCCATATTAAATCAAGAATCAGACAGTGTTGCTATAATACCCATTTTTAACCTATCGCAACATATCCTCTCGTCTGAAGAGATACCCCAGCTAAGTAAAGGCTTATCTTTTGTTATCACTGAGCGGACTAATTTCTTTGATCTGAAAACTGAAATATATCAATTTTTCAGAAAAATAAGACTAAGAATATTTTTTAAAGACAGAGAAGAAATGCTCGTGACTCGGTCACTAGTCTGAGACCACCTTCGACATTTTATCCTACCAATGGTATGATGCCCCCAGAACTTTTGGTTTTTGAGAAAATCATTCTAGCAGGCCGTGAGAATCTCCAAAAATCCAAATACTTTGTACTATACAAAATCACCAGGCTAGAGAGAGAGGCTCTAAAAAACCTTAAAAATGACAACTCTATCGTCCTTAAACCTGTGGATAAGGGTGGGGAAATAGTGATCCAAGATAGAGTAGACTATGACAATGAGATTGGCAAGCAAGTCAGCGAGGTTAGACACTATAAGAAACTGAACAGTAACCCGCTCAATGACATATGTACACAAATTCTGAATATAACCACCCTAGGCAAAGAAGAAGGCTACATTAGCAAAAAGGAATATGAGTTCCTAAATGGCAAAAATCCCATAAACCCGGTCCTCAACACCCTGCCCAAAATCCACAAGAGCACCTCAAACCCTCCGGGTCGTCCCATCTTATCCGGCTGTGGCTCAGTACTAGAACCGATTGGGAAATACATAGATCACTTCATCAAGGAATTTGTGCCCACACAGGATTCTTACATTAGAGACTCAATGTACATGATAAACCTGGTAGAAGGTATGCCCAAAAATATAGACACTGACTGGTTGGCAACATTAGACATCACCTCACTATATATCAATATCCCCCAGGAGGACAGCATCAGAGTCATAGAGAACATACTAGAGACCAGAGAAAGACTGCTACGGGTACCTACTTCAATCATCATCAATTTATTACGCATTGCACTAGAATTTAACTACTTCATATCCAATGGGGTCTATTACCAACAATGCTCAGGGACTAGCATGGGAGCAATGTTTGCCCCAAATCTGGCTAACATTTATATGGACAACATAGAACACACATATGTCCTAAATGAGACCAACAGGTACCATTCCAACATCAAATGTTGGAAAAGCTATATTGACAATATTTTTCTGATATGGTCCGGTACTAAAACTGACTTTGAATCCTTTGTCACATATCTAAATAACACACAGAGCCACTTAACTTTCACCTCAACTATCCACAAATCATCTATTTCGTTCCTAGATCTCAACATAAAACATGAAGAGGGCTCACTTTATACATCATTACACCAAAAAACCTACAGAGAGAAACACTCTTCTTGTCTACAAGAGTCAGCACCCTAGAGCATTGAGAGATGGATTACCATTTGTTCAGTTTCTGCGTCTCCGCAGAAACTGCTCGCACAAACAAGATTACATGGTAGAGGCAGAAGTCCTTAAAGAAAAATTACTGGCCAGAGGATATCCCAATAAGATAGTCAGGAGATCCTTAAAAATGCCTGGTTCTGTCCAAGGGAGGAACTGCTAAGACCCAAAGTGAAAGAGAAAATGGATAAATTGATTTGTGTCACCACATTTGGGGTTCACTCTAATAAATTGAGAAACATAATTCAAAAGAATTGGCATCTGATAAAGAGCATAGACACCAGCCTGGAGATATCTCTGTTTGCATTTAAGAGGGGTAAAAACATAAAAGACCACCTAATACGCTCCTCCTCAGAAACTAATCAGCGAAAGGAGTCTACCATCTTATCCACCTGGAACCTACCAGAAATGAAAGGGCACTACAAATGCGGGAACTGTGTTTTTTGCCCTATGACTAATAATACCAAAGTATTTGAACATGGAGCTGTACGACATTCCCTACAGTTCTTTTCTAATTGCAATACACGCAATGTGGTATACTGTATCTGGTGCCCATGTGGCCTGCCATATATCGGCCAGACCCAAAAGCCCATCAAGACCAGAGTTGGTCAACACAGAACCGGCATTCGACGATCAGTACTCAATGCATCCTTGGTTGCACACTACGCAGAAAATAACCACACACCAGATGACATTAAGTGGCAAGTCATTGACAAGGCCACAGTCCCGGCCAGAAATGGAGATATGACCCAAATTCAATCAATCAATCAATCAATCATAACATTTGTATAGCGCACTACTCTCAAGGCGCTTGGGGGAAGGGGTCTGCTATTGCTCGAACAGCCAGGTCTTGAGTTGTCTCCTGAAGGCGAGATGGTCCTGGGTCAGCCGAAGAGGGATGGGGAGGGAGTTCCATGTCTTGGCTGCCAGGTAGTAGAAGGATCTACCTCCGACGGTGGCTCTTCGGATGCGTGGTACGGCGGCGAGGGCGATGCTGGTAGAACCAAGCTGGCGGGTGGGCGTGTAGAAGGTCAAGCGGTCGTTGAGGTACTTGGGGCCCAGGTCGTGGAGAGACTTGTGTGCGTGGGTGAGGAGCCTGAACGTGATCCTCTTGCTGATGGGGAGCCAGTGCAGGTCCTTCAGGTGGCCGGAGATGTGGCTGCGTCGGGGGATGTCCAGGATGAGTCGGGCGGAGGCGTTCTGGAAGCGTTTGAGTCTTTTCTGTAGCTTGGCTGTGGTTCCGGCGTAGAGGGTGTTTCCGTAGTTCAGTCGGCTGGTGACGAGTGCCTGGGTAACCGTCTTCCTGGTTTCGGTCGGGATCCATCAGAAGATCTTGCGGAGCATGCGTAGGGTGTTGAGGCATGATGAGGAGACAGCGTTGACTTGTCGGGTCATCAAGAGGGAGAAGTCCAGGATGAAGCCCAGGTTGCGTGCGTGGTCTGTTGGCTTGGGAGTGGCGCCCAGGGCGGGGGGCCACCAGCAGGCGGAGGGCGATGGTCCCAGGACGAGGACTTCCGTCTTGTCTGAGTTCAGTTTCAGGCGGCTGTTCTTCATCCATTCAGCGACGTCTTTTATCCCTTCGTGTAGGCTTCTTCTGGTGGTGGCGGGGTTTCTGGAGAGGGAGAGGATCAGTTGGGTGTCGTCGGCGTAGGAGATGATGTTGAGGTTGTGCTGGCGTGTGATGGCTGCAAGAGGTCTCATGTAGACGTTGAAGAGGGTGGGGCTGAGTGATGATCCTTGTGGTATGCCGCAGATGACTTCGGTGGCCTCGGATCGAAACGGGGGGAGGCGGACTCTCTGGGTTCTTCCGGTGAGGAACGAGATGATCCACTCCAGTGCCTTCTCTTGGATACCGATGTTGCTGAGGCATTGAACTAGGGTGCGGTGGCAGACAGTGTCGAACGTTGCAGAGAGGTCCAGGGGGATGAGGGCCGCTGTTTCTCTGTTGTCAGGGGTTGTCAGGGGTTCTGATGTCGTCGGTGGCTGCGATGAGGGCGGTCTCGGTGCTGTGGTTGGCTCGGAAACCGGACTGCGAGGAAGGCTGCAAGCTGTTTGTTGACGGTCTTCTCGATGACTTTGGCGGGAAAAGGGAGGAGTGAGATGGGGCGGAAGTTCTTGAGGTCGGTGGGGTCAGCTGTTGGTTTCTTCAGTAGGGCATTGAGCTTGGCATGCTTCCAGCTCTCCGGGAAGGTGGCGGTGTTGAAGGAGGTGTTGATGACGTCCCGGAGTTGGGGTGCGATGATGGAGTCGGCCTTGTTGAAGACATGGTGGGGGCAGGGGTCGGTTGGAGATCCAGAGTGGATGGTGTTCATCGTGCGGGCTTTGTCTTCGGTGGTCACCGTGGTCCAGGTGTGGAGGGTGGTGGTGGGGGGCGTTGGTTCGATGGTTGGGTGCATGGATGGTGCGCTGAAGCTGTTGTGGATGTCGGCGATCTTGCGGTGGAAGAACGAGGCGATAGAGTCGCAGAGGTCTTGTGAAGGAGTGATGTCATTGTTGCCGGTGCTGGGGTTGGAGAACTCCTTGATGATGCTGAAGAGTTCCTTGCTGTCGTGGGCGTTGTTGTCCAGTCGTTCCTTCAGTGATTTCTTCTTGGTGGTGCGGATAAGCTGGTGGTGCTTGCGGGTGGCGTGTTTGAGGGCGGTCATGTTGTCTGTGGTCTGGTCGAGGAGCCAGGCTTTCTCGAGGGTGCAGCAGTTTTTCTTGGAGTCCTTGAGTTCGTCGGTGAACCAGGAGGCTTTCTTGCTTCTGGGTCTGCTGGGAGGGTTCTTAAGTGGCGCGAGGTCGTCGGCGCAGGCGGTCAGCCACTTCGTGAAGTTGCGTGCTGCTTCGATGGGGTCCGTTGTGCTGGCGGGTGGGTTCTGGCTGAGGAAGGTGGTGAGCTGCTCGGCGGTGATCTTGCTCCAGTTCCTGTGAGGAACCTGTTGCGGGTGGTGGAGGGTCGTGGTTCTTCTGAAGCTGAAGTGGACACAGCTGTGGTCAGTCCAGTGAAGTCCGGTGGAGTGGCTGAAGGTGATGTGCTTGCTGGATGAGAAGACGGGATCAAGCGTGTGGCCGGCGTAGTGGGTGGGGGTGTTGACCAGTTGATTGAGTCCGAGGATGGCGAGGTTGTCCAGCAGGGCGGAGGTGTTGCGGTCCTCGTTGTTCTCCAGGTGGAAGTTGAGGTCCCCTAGGAGGATGTAGTCAGCGGAGCGGAGGGCGTGCGGGCTGATGAAGTCCGTGATGTCTTCGCTGAATTGTGTGCGTGGACCCGGGGGTCTGTAGACGAGGGTGCCTCTAAGGGTCGTCTTTAGGTCGGTGTGTATCTGGAAGTGGAGATGCTCGGCAGCGGCGAAGGTGTCGTTGAAGTCGGTCGTGATGCGGATGGTGTTCTTGTGTACGATGGTTATGCCTCCTCCAATCTGGTTGACGCGGTCTCTCCGGGTGATCTTGTATCCGTCTGGGATGGCGATGGCGATGTCGGGTGCGGAGGAGGCGTTCATCCAGGTTTCTGTGAGGAAGGCGATGTCTGGTGAGGTAGTGTCGAGCAGGTTCCAAAGTTTGATGGCGTGTCTGTGGATGGAGCGGGTGTTGAGCAGGATGCACTTGAGGTTGTTGGTGCTTGGCTTGGTGGCTGTGGTGCAGGTCCGGATGCAGGTGAACTTGCAGGCTTGGCAGGTGAAGGGTCCGTGGGTGCGTCTTGGGGTGGCTCGGTGGCAGGCTCTTGTTCGGTCGGGTTTGAGTGCGATGAGGGTGGCGGCGTCGTAGGTCCGTCGTGTGGGCAGGCATCGTCGGGGACCAGGGGTCCTGGCGCTGGGCGTGGTCCAGGCACGGACGGGCGCAGACGGGCTTGCCTTTGGCGCGCCTTTTGCGCACAATCGGCGCGCCCGCTGCGCGTCAACGCTGCACGTGGGAGTGGGCGACATAAGTAAGGAGCCGGGAGGGCGGGTCAGCTGGGTGGCGGCGAATGGGCGGCGGGGGGCGGGCCACAGGGAGGCAGCGGCGGGAAAGTTGGAGCGAGCGGCCGGCTCTGCGGTGGCTGGGTCGCTCAGGAGGCAGTCGGCGTCAGCGGGAACAGGAGGGGGCGACCAGGCCTGGGACAGGCGCAGTGGTCACAGTGACTAGTGTTTCATTGGATTGAGAAAATCAACTCAATATCACAAGGCCTGAACACTACGGAAGAGTGGAGGGGCTTTGTAACCACACTTCTGTCTTCAATAGCACACCTGCCATGTACATTAGATACTAAGCAGAATAACAGTACAGTAAGAACAACCACCTTTATGAGAACTTATTGGACAGTAACCGCCCTTTATCATGCTGCCAGAGGGCACGCCTTCACGTTACAAGTATGCTCCTATAATACCATAGCCATGTCTTCGTGGCGCACACTCACACCATAACAGCTACTACTCCATCAGTATGTCCATACATTGTGAAATTATATGTTGACACTTGTCCTTGTATACTTTTGACCGGTTTATTTCCAAACATATGGACTTTGATCAGCTATTGGCAAAAACTTTACACCAAATGTATTTCCATGACAAAATGTTTATTTTCACATGTGTGAGTGGTCCCACAATACAGTTGGTTCTATAGGCTGTGGGCTCATGATTCACATATAAGAAACAATGCTTACTCATAGACTCACTATCTATTCTCCTTTATTGTGGTCGGTTTTCAGGTTATCTATTTTATTTGCTTTCACTCCACAGGCAGACAAAGTGTATCCACCTACTCAGTCACCGCAGTCATTATTGAGCCTTCAAACTAGGGCTACGCAATCATGGTTGACATATAAGAATTAATGTTCGCCAATATTTCTAACCGCGCCCTCTGCCTGTGTTCTAATCTTTTACACATGACCAAGCACTCTCCCACAGCTGTAAATAATAGCATACACACATCATGGAACAATCAGCCTGATTCATCAAGCTGATTTGCGCTCGCAAAGGGCCAGAATCTGAGAATCTGACCCTTTGCGAGTGCGATTTTTGCATTTGGGATTCATCATCCCAAATGCAAAAATCGCTAATAGCGATTTCGCAATTTTGCGAGGAATTACATTTAAGGAATCTCTATTTGAGATTCCTTAAATGCAATTCATCATCCATTTTAAAATAGCGAATTTGCAATTTTGGCCCGCTATTTACAGCGAGGTCAAACTTCGTGGTAAATAGCGAAAACTTAGAAAAATGCTTTTAAAAGCATTTTTCTAAGTTGCATGTTGCACACACACATGTCCTTTGGACATGTGTGTGCGCAACACCTGTTCAAATTTTCATTTAAGGGGTGCTACAGGGTGTCCTTTGAACACCCCTGGCACCCTTTAAATCGCTATCTTATTTGCGATTAGCTAATTGCTAATCGCAAAGAAGGAATACTCCCCATTCATTCCTATGGGCCTATTCGCAAATAAGGAATATGTAGGAATCACATTTTTTTGCGATTCCTACATGAATCCCGTTTTGCGAGCCTGTAATAGCGATTCCTTATGAATCGCTATTAAAGAGTCGCAAAACGGGTCTTTCATGAATCAGGCTGCATATTCCTTGCCCCCACCCTATGCAGTATAAATGTGCGGGATAAAGAATAGATGAATTAGATGAATTTATAGTTCCACTGGTTAAAAAGAAACCGTTATTACATCAACACTTGCTTCCTTTTAAAACAACATTATGCACACGACGCGCCTCACTCAGAAATGAAGACACGGGTTTTTTCCCTTTCTCTTTTTTCCGGCACCCGGGAGTGATGAGAAACCAGTACAAACGAGCTGCGTTCCCATTTAACCAGACTTGGTTCTTTGATTCGCTGTCATTGAACCTCACAGGTGCCTGGTAGAGCACACGCGTAGCGGCTGCAAGCGTTGAGCTCTGCTCACTGAAGCAGGTAAGGAGACATGCCCTGATTCTTGCGGGTGGGTCCATTATTTATATATATTTTAGCTATCCTTTATGGGGGCGTAATTCCCCCGATGTCACTGTATATCTAGAAAATATGCTCCGCTTTTCCTTGCCACTCGGAGTGAACTAATTAACCACAAATCTTAGCCTCATTTTACGGCGGACTCTTTCCCTGCAATTGAATAAATTGCTGTTAGACTCTTTATTTCTTTGTATATCATTTATCATAGCATTTTAAACTAGAAATGACGGTCCACACTTAGGGGCATATTTATGATGCCCTTGCGCCGCAATTGCGTCACTTTATTTGACGCAACTGCGGCGCAAACAATGCGCCCTATTTACAACGTGGCGCATCTAGGAGATGCGTCACGTTGTAAAGCCCTGCGCCATAAGGAGGTGTTCCTGCGCAGGGGGGGGCGTTCCTGCGCAGGAACGTCTCCTGAAAGTGGCTGAGTGAAATCTATGAGATTTCACTCAGTCACTTTCAGGCCAATGCTGCGTCAAAACCATGCGCCTGCTTGAAGCAGGCTTAGGTCTTGATGCAGCATTGTGTAGATGCGGCACCCCTGAGCCTTGCTGGAGCTGCGTCGCGCTTGCGAAGCAACTCCAGCGATGCGCCACATTTCCATGGTGCAAAAACGGCACAGATGCGTGACGCATCTGTGCCGTTTTTGCACCATGGTGCGCCGCATTATAAATGCGGCGCACCATGGGTGGCGGAGCTGTGGCGCACTGTGGCGCACGTTAACCAGGGATGCGCCAGTTAACATTAATCTGCCCCATAGTGACTACAAAAATAGTACCATGTGATTATTAAAGGCAAAGAATATATATCCATTAATAGGGTCACTGACGTATCAGCATACATCCTGCGTGCTCCACTTGTTTTTTAATAGGTGTTCACAGCCACTTGTTGTACTTTTCTGCAGATTCTCTATCGTGGGAAACACGGTTGTTCCCCTCGTAAATCCATTGAGATTACAGTCCCACCAGCACTCCAGGAGAAGTACTGTTTACAGGCAGCGGCATCCACTGTGCCTCGTCACTGGCTGCCGGCCCTTCCTTTCCTTTCCTCTCCTGCCTCACACTGAGGTAAGCAACATCCGACACATCCCCCATGACCAGTGCCACTATTACTGCTACCACCTCTCTAATTATTTCTGTATTTCTTCTCACACATGTAGCACCCGACTGGGTCCAGAGTGAGTATTCTATCTACTTTATTCACACACCGGTGTTCTTCACTAATTGCACATGGCTGCGCATGTGCCCCCACATGCATCAACCTATTTAGGAAGTGCAAACGGTGCGAATCGGTAAATTCGTCCGTTTGCGCTTCCTAAATACGTTTTTGGGATGCATGAAACATTTTTTCAAAATTCGTTTTTTTTTTGCATTTCCTAAAAATGCGAATGCATTTAAGGAATCGCATTTGTGCGATTCCTTAAATGCAATGCATCATTTTTTTAAAAAATGCGAATTTTGAAATAGGAAGTGCAAATTAACACGAGGTTGACCCTCGTGTTAATTTGCGAAATTGTTTCAAAAAGCACAAAAATGCATTTTGAAAAGTGTCATGTTACAGACACCCATGTCCTTAGGACGTGTGTGTGAAACATGCACTTTAAAATACATTTCAGGGGTGCAGGGGGGGGGTCCTTTGGACCCCCCTCTGCACCCTTGCAATGCATCAACAAATTGCGATTTCCTAAAAAAAGAAATGCAAAACGGCATTGATTCCTATGGGCCTCTAGGCCCACAGGAATCAATGTAATGCCATTCCTTAATTGCGATTCGCAATTAAGGAATCGCAAATTCCGAAATGTAAGAAATCCTAAAAAAAAATTGGATTTCTTGATGCATAGGATTTTGCAATTCCTAAATAGCGATTCCTTAATTTTCGCTATTTAGGAAATGCAAAATCCTAGATTGATGCATGTGGCCCATTG
>NW_028244371.1:0-57982 GCF_964263255.1 Lissotriton vulgaris
TATTCCAGTTCCAGTCAGGTGAAAGTTAGGGAAGGTGCTGGACACTGATCCAATATAATTTACTATTCCCACTCCAGTCAGGTGAAATTCAGGGAAGATGCCCGACACTGACCCAATGTAATATACTATTCTAACTCCAGTCAGGGAAAATGCTGGACACTGAACCAATATAATTTACTATTCCAACTCCAGTCAGGTGAAAGTTAGGGAAGGTGCTGGACACTGACCAAATATAATTTACTATTCCCACTCCAGTCAGGTGAAAGTCAGGGAAGGTGCTAGACATTCACCTAATATAATTAACTATTCCCACTCCAGTCAGCTAAAATTCAGGGAAGGTGCTGGACACTGACCCAATATAATTTACTATTTCAAATACAGTCAGTTAAAAGTCAGGGAAGGTGCTGGACACTGACCCAATAACATTTACTATTCCCACTCCAGTCAGCTGAAATTCAGGGAAGGTGCTGGACACTGAGCCAAAATAATTTACTATTCCAACTCCAGTCAGGTGAAAGTCAGGAAAGGTGCTGGACACAATATAATTCAATCACCAAAATATAAAAATTGAAATTTAAAAATACAATTTCTGATTTTCTAAAATCTTAATCATTGTTTCAATACACTCCACACCCTTATCCCCTATTAACGTAACATCCCATTCCGAAAAAAATATTAGAAATTAGAAATTTTAAATTCAATTAGTAAAAAATGTATTTCAAATTTAAATATAAAATTTCATATTTTATAAAATATTACTCTTTCTTTTAAAACACTCCCACACTTATCCCCTATTAACCCAACATCCGCTCCTAAAAAATTATTAGAAATGCGAAATTTTAATTAAAGTTACAAAAAAAAAAAGAATTCGAAATTGAAATATAAAATTTCATATTTTATAAAATACTACACTTTCTTTTAAAACACACCCCACCCATATCCTCTATTAACCCAACTTCCGCTCCTAAAAAATTTATAGAAATTCGAACATTTTAATTAAATTAGAAAAAATACAATTCGAAATTTAAATATAAAATTTCATATTTTATAAAATATTACTCTTTATTTTAAAACATTCCCAACTCTTATCCCCTATTACCCCAACATCCAGCTCCTAAAAATTTTATAGAAATTTGAAATTTTTTATTCAATTACCAAAAAATAAATTTCGAAATTTAAATATAAAATTTCATATTTTATAAAATATTTCACTCTTTATTTTAAAACACTCCCCACCATCATCCCCTATTAACCCAACATCCCGCTCCTAAAAAATGTATAGAAATTCAAAATTTTTAATTCAATTACCAAAATATTAATTTAGAAATTTAAATATAAAATGTCATACTTTATAAAATATTACTCTTTATTTTAAAACACTCCCCACCCTTATCCCCCATTAACCCAACATCCCGCTCCTAAAACAAAATATTAAAATAAACAAATAATAAAATTATTAAATACAAATACATTAATTACAAATTTAAAAAACAAACAAAAAATTACCAATATAATAAATATATATTATAAATATTATATATTTATTTTCAGTATTTTCTACATTCCATATATTACATTTCAATATTTAAAACAACAGTAAAAAAACGATATTAAGATAAAACGATATTCTTGACTCGATATTTTTACCAACGATATTTATTACTTAAAATACAAAACGATATTTCTAACTTCGATATTCTGACATTTGATATTATTGTACTCTCGATATTTTCACTTCGATATTACACACGTTTGATATTTTCGAATCGATATTATGTCCAGTTACCGTTTTCTAACACACGTTAATAAAATATAACTCTTTTTCTCCAGTAAATCACAACCTATGGTACTCATTTGTATGATGTAATCTAAACTACTCTTTTTCTGCATGCTTTTATGATGCAGTAACAAAAATTCTTTTTTTTCGTCATATTTTTCTATAACGTGTATTTGAACACACGTTTATTTATTTTCTCTCACAATTGTCCTGTCCTGTTTTTTTTACTCGTCTTTAAATTTAAATGTAAATGAAATTTTTTGCTCTATCACTTGTTACATGAGGATAAGTTCTCATGAGAACCTTCTTACCTAAGCTAGAAGATGGTCTATGAGCTCGATGCATGAACAATAACTAATCAGTAATATAAAAAGCACCTATCAAAGTTATTCAGGAACATCATTCATAAAATCTCTAAGTCATCATGTAACATAAATGGTTCTAATAAATTAATTGTATTCTAACACATGATCTGACGCGGTGAGGTGCTGGATAAACATGATGATATAGTCAGCACATTTCTGAAAGATGTCACTAATGCTAACCATTTTTTCTAAATATCTCATTCATATAACTGTGAACAAGAGACAAATTTAAAGACTTTTTGGGCATTCTTAATATACCCGTTGAGAAATGGTTGCTTAGAGCAAAAAAAGATTTCACTGAAACAAGCATTAATATTGGGCCTAGGCGGAGTTTCACTCCATGAAATGCCACATAGTTACTGGAAAACTTTGAAACATTCTGTCGAGTTCCGTGAGCAGGCAGAGTAGGCAACCATAAATCTGCTACAATACTCAAATCATAGCAAACAATAACAACCTGGTGCTTTAGCTAACACCTAACTCCTCAGGAAAACACTGCAGCATAAGGGAACCATGCAGCACTAAAGAATAATGCACTGATCACTCAGCCAAGATAAGAATCAGTCACCTTTAGTAGCAAGTCCACAGCCCATCACTACGTGCACCCACCCACTAAAAGCAACTAGGCCTGGTCCAGTGAAGCTCTAATTTGCTCTGCACCCTGACCAACAAGAAAGATAACCTACTAAGTTGGCAACAGTCACTCAACACACCGAGCAGATATCCTGAAAATGAAGACCGAACATGCCAACAAACATAAACAGGGTGGGGAGGCTAGGCAGGATCCCAGCCTGGACCATTAGAAAAGAATACGCTGCCATCGACAGGGCTGTGCTCTCCTGGGATTGTGAGCATAGGATCGGGGGAGAAAACAGTAACACCATCACTCCAATTCTCATCTAAAATAATACACATTAATGACTGGGAAAGCCTTGTCAGTAGTCTCAGCGCTATGAGTGCTGAGTTACAATCAGGGCCTGTGTCACCCTCTGCCCACCAAACCTAGGGGCCGATTAGGATGGCGGTGAATCCGCATCCTCAGGGCCTGCGGAAGCCACCGCTGGCCTGGAGGATGTGGATTCACCGCCGCGGCCACAGAAAACACCCACCGCCAGATTAGGATGGTGGTGGGATTGCGGTGGAATTGCGGTGGGACCAGCGGCAGACGGCAGGTCCCTCCGCCGCTGATCCCCGGGGTGGGAAGGGCTATTTGGTGGCGGTGTCTGCAAGACACCGTCAGCCAAATTACGATCTGCATTGCAACATGCTTTTCCACGGCGGCTTTGCCGTCGTGGAAAAGCATGTGGTCTTTGGTGTTTGGGGGCCTGTTGCGGGCCCCCAGGGTGTCGGGGTGGAGGGTGCACATGTGGGGTACCTATGGTACCCCCCAGCATTTACATTCACAAAGCGGCAGGCACCGCGCGGTGCCTGCCACTTTATGCATGTAAATGTAAAACATGCATTTTTAACGTTGCGGCGGGTGCTGCTTCAAGCGGGATGTGACCGCCAGGGTGGCGGTCCCATCCTAATTGCACCAGAGGGACCGCCAAAGCCCCTGCCGACGGTCCCTCCACCTCGGGGGTGGGCATCCTAATAGGCCCCCTAGATTGCACTCAGGAAATGAGGCTTTATCCTACTCCTAAAAACACAGTGCCCTAACATACAAGGACACTCTCTGTGAAGCTGGCTTATCACACCCTAAAACACTGTTAAAAAGCCAGGAGTGTTCACGTCTAGGAGTGAGCGAGGAATGATGGATCCCTCATACGGTACAACTCGACCTGCGTTTCAGTTTTGTGTGAGAAGCCCTGTCTTGCTGCCACCAACAAAGTGTTACAAAAGGGAAACCCCTCACACTCACTGTGTCTGGTTGAGCATCTCAAACAGCAAGTCCCGCTTCAGGCTGTCAGTCAGCATAGTTGTTAGACATGTAACATAACAACGGCTCCTCCTTGCTCAGGGTCAACAGGAAATGAAAGGGAGTAACATAGCAATGCACCTCCAGTCACAAGTAATGTTTGCATTTAGCAGTTCCCACCGCAAAACCGTTCTGCTTGTCCTTAGTGTGCAAGCGCAAACAGAGTAGTGTGTTTTTTGGATTGCCTGCCTTATTCCATTGTCAGAGATCGCTGGACAGGTGAATGGCTTGGTGCTGAAAGGGGGGAGCACATGCTCATTGTGTGTGCTGCTGAAAATCCGCTCTGCTGGTGGTTGACGGAGTTTTTTTATGAACTCCAAGCGGAGCACGAGGTGGCAAACCTCCACAAACTCCCCTGGAGGAGCAGAGTTTGCCGCCCACCCTTAATTAATATACACGTATTTAGGTAATGTATTTTCACATTTTATTTTACTACGATTCTAAACATTATGGGGTCCATTAGTCCGCCCGTCATCCTAGCGGGGATTGGGACCGCCCGCCATTAGGTCGGGGTTCCCGTGGGGGGCATTAGGATGTGCCCGCCACAGTGGAGGGCACATCCTGCATTACTAGCATTGTGGCGGGCGGTGCTCTCAGAGACACCGCCTCCATATTAAACATTTTCCGCCCCGGCCGCCAGGCGACGGGGGCAGAAAAGCGGCGGACGGACTTTCTGTCCGCCGTGGTCCCCCCGCCATATTAATATGGCGGGGGGGAATTCCGGAATGGATTTCCGGCGGATTGCCTCCGCCAGGCCGGCGGTGGCTACCGCCAGCCTAGCGGAGGCAATAAGGCCGACATTGTAATGGTCCCCAATGCATTTATTTTTTCTACTAATCATTTCCTGTATAACATTTCTAAAACAATTAAAGCATTTTAAGTGAATTTCTAAAAAGATAAGTAAGTGAGTTTTCTAAATACATGTTAATTTCTTTCAGTAGGAATAAGATGTCTCAGGGACTAGAGGTTAAAGCTATGGACAAATCATGCAGTGTAGCTGGTTATGCTTAAATACAGAAACAGTTCCTTCCCATTCATCAGCAAATAGAGTAGGAGCTTTACACACTAGAAAAATGGGTGTAGTTGAAAACAATTCGTTTTCCATCCAATGGGTTTCACCCATTTTGGTTAATTGCAATGTCAAGGAATCTGGTGGATAAGGGTATCTGTGGACAAGTGGCTACTCTGGAGTGCCACAAAGAAGTAGTTACATATATATATATATATATATATATATATATATATATATATATATATATATATATATATATATATATATATATATATATATATATATATATATATATTTATATATATATATATATATATATATATATATATATATATATATATAGTCAGGGTAAGTCGAAATAGTAAATCTACACTTACCTATGTACACTTACCTTGATGATACAGTGGCAGTCAATATGTAGCTCATTATTATTTCACCTTGATCTTCTGACATTCAACAGTGTTCTGATATTGGACTTTACCTGTGACCATATGGATTCTCTTTGTCTTGCAACCAAACTGTGCTGGGGTCATGATGTAGTGAACCTGATTCATTATGCTTTCTTCATGTCAAGAAGAACACTAATCTGAGTTCTGGTAATTGTGTTCTGATTCTGAAGGAGCAATGTCGACTCCTTCCACCCTTCTCTATCTGCTTCTGTTTCTGTCATAGGGACAGGATGGAATGAGCACAGGGATTGGAAAAAGGGTAGGGCTGGGTGAAATTTCAATTACACCGAAGCAATCTGAGAAATTTTTGGTAATTCTGCTTTACTCTGACATGGAATTACCGATAATAAATGATTATGCACGCTCATGTATAGTTAAGAGTGCTTCTGTTCAAAAAAATCACAAGGCTTCTGAAAAATCTTGGTTTTGATAAAATTGAATACAGGGTCTAGAGTAAGGCCCATATCCATTTTTGTGTTAAAACGCGGCCCAGATGTGCATTTTTGACTCCACATTTATATTTTGTACAGTTTTATATAGTGTGAACACAAGAGCTTGAAGCACTTTACATGAGCACTAGATTACAATGTACAAAGTCAGATTCATTATATTTCAATTACAGTAGATCAGGGCCAAGGTTTATGATTTTTGTCACTCAATGCAACAGACACATTGCTGCACCGCACTGTGTGAGAGGGCACAATGCTCTATATCTATCAAGATATGGCACATATCTGTACTCTCCTTGTGCTGGTCCATTCAGTGCAGCCAGGCACCAATTCAGCTGCCCTTGCACTGTGGTGCAAATGTGCTTTGTGTAACAGGCTGGATTGTTTGTGTGCAGGAAAATAATCCTTTGAAGCATTTTCCTCTTTCTAAGTGTTCTATGGAATTCAGCACCATAAGGAAGAGAAAACAGCGAGGAGAAAGACATTTCTCCTTGTGGTGCCTCTATCAAGAAGCGAAACAATTCTGACTCATTCACATGTCTGCCAGCGTTGGTAAATCTGGGAATGCTTCAGAATGCATGGGTGGATGCGTGGGAACTATCATACTCCACCTAGGTAATGCCTTCCGAATGCAGTGCAATGCAAGACAGTGAGGTGCGCTGCCCTGCGTTACACCAGATTTACCAAGCCATGCAGGGTGCCTCCTCATAACATGGTGCATCTCATTCTAGGTTTTGTGTCATGCTGCATTAACTTGTTGAATCTGTGCTGGACTGATTTGATCAGAATTAAAGGATATTGAGTCAATACTGGGAATTCAATCAATCCATACTTTACTTCGCATTAAAGAAATTCATAAAATCATGCAATTACAAAACCAAACATCGGATAAAAGCATGACTTACACTTATTCATTGCAATAAAATAAATAAATCACAGTGCTGTAAAAGCTTTAAAAAACACTAACAGGCACATGCATCAGAGGATTTTGCGATCGCAAACGGTGCAAATCGCAAAAAATGGCGGTTTGCGATCACAAAATCGGCTTTTGGAATGCATGAAGGGTGAAGGCCCTCGCAATCTGAGAATTCGCAAATATTTGCGACTTCTCAAATTGCAATTGCATTTAAGGAATCACATTTTGCAATTCCTTAAATGCAATGCATGAAACTTTAAAAAATTGCGATTTTGCAATTAGGGGGAGCAAATTACCATGAGGTTGAACCTCATAGTAATTTGCGAAAACTTTGAAAAATGCACTTTAGTGCATTTTTCAAAGTTTCATGTTGTGCACACACACATGCCCTAAGGGCATGTGTGTGCACAACATATCTGCACAGATTGATTTCTGGGGTGCAACACGGTGTCCTTTGGACACCCCTGCACCCTTGAAATCGCATTCTCAATTTGTGATTTGCTAATTGCTAATCGCAAATTGAGAATGTCTTCCCATTCATTCATATGGGCCTCTAGGCCCATAGGAATGAATGGGGAGGTATTCCTTAATTGCCATTCACAGTTTGCGAGTCGCAATTAAGGAATTTTAAGAAATCGCAATTAAGACATCGCAAAAGCCAACAATGATGCATGTGCCTGTTTGTATATATTGAAACAAAAGCCACATTTCAAAAAAAGAAAAAAAACATAAACCAGTCTAGATGTCATTGTCATAGCAGCCCTTCAGGATTTTAAAAGAGCTTGAAAGTAAGAAGCAATCATAATGCATATGAATGGGGATTCCAATTGTTGTAGTACTGAAAGGGCTAAACTGTAGCAACATAAATTGAATTTTTGCAGTTCGCGGACGATGAACATTTTCCTCTTAGTTGTATAAAAAGTACAAACAAACAAGAAATGAGAGCTAGTTTGTTTTGACGTATCATCACAGGGACAATGTGGGAGCTGATTTAATGAATATACATTGGGGGGAATTACCCAACCTTAAAGGAATATACTTTAAATGAAATCTTATTAATGAAAAACCATGCTGTGTGTTGCCTATAAATGAAAGATATGAAGAGGGCCTGGGCAACACAGAAGGGATCGTCTGATACTTTATTATTGAGCTTTTTGCTTCATTGTTTAACCATCTGTCGTCAATCAATCAATGAACTTGTAAAGCGCGCTACTTACACGTGAGGTCTCAAGGCGCTGGGGGAGGGGGGTGCTGCTACTGCTCGAAGAGCCAGGTCTTGAGGAGCCTTCTGAAGGTGAGCAGGTCTTGGGTCTGCCGTAGCTGGGTGGGGAGAGTGTTCCAGGTTTTGGCGGCGAGGAAGGAGAAGGATCTACCGCCTGAGGTCGTTCGTTGGATGCGCGGGACGGCGGCAACTGCGAGGCTGGTGGAGCGGGGCTGACGGCTGGGGTTTTAGAAGTTGAGTCTGTCAGTAAGGTAGACTGGTCCGGTGTTGTACAGTGCTTTGTGTGCGTGGGTGAGGAGTTTGAAGTTGATCCTTTTGTTGATGGGGAACCAGTGCAGGTCTCTTAGGTGGGGGGGATGTGACTGCGGCGGTGGACATTGAGGATCAGTCAGGCTGAGGTGTTTTGGATGCATTGTAGTCGGTGCAGGTGTTTGACTGGGATTCCTGCATAGAGTGCGTTGCCGTATTCCAGCCTGTTGCTGACGAGGCCTTGAGTCATTGTTCTTCTTGTTTCGGTCGGGATCCACTTGTAGATCCTGTAAAGCATGCAGAGGCTGTTAAAGCAGGAGGAGGAGATGGCGATGACCTGCTTCGACATGGAGAGGGAGGAGTCGAGGATGAATCCTAGGTTTTGTGCGTGGTCCGTGGGTGTTCGGGCTGCTCCCTGTGTGGTCGGCCACCAAGAGTCGTCCCATGCAGAGGGGGTGGGGCCTAGGATAAGGACCTCTGTCTTGTCCGAGTTAAGTTTCAGGCAGCTGCTCCTCATCCACTCGGCGACGGCCTTCACTCCCTCGTGGAGGTTGGTTTTGGCGGTGTGCGGGTCCTTGGTGAGGGAGAGGATGAGCTGGGTGTCGTCGGAGTAGGAGATGATGTTCAGGTCATGCTGGCGGGCCACTTGTGCGAGGGGGCCATGTAGATGTTGAACAGGGTCGGGCTGAGGGATGAACCCTGGGTTACGCAGCAGCAGATAATGTCGGTTGCTTCGGATCGGAAGGGAGGGAGGCGGACTCTCTGGGTTCTGCTGGAGAGGAAAGACGTGGTCCAGTTCACGGCCTTCTTCTGGATTCCGGCTTCTTGGAGGCAAGTTCTTAGTGTGCGGTGGCAGACCCTGTCGAAGGCGGCTGACAGGTCCAGGAGGAGGAGGGCTGAAGTTTTGCCGTTGTCGAGCTGGCACCTGATGTCATCTGTGGCGACGATAAGGTCACTCTCGGTGCTGTGGTTGCGTCTGAATCCGGACTGAGATGGGTCTAGGACGTGGTTGTCCTAGAGGTGGCGGGTCAGCTGCATGTTGGCGATTTGCTCGATGACCTTCGCCGGGAAGGGGAGCAGGGAGATGGGCCGGAAGTTCTTGAGATCTTTGGGGTCCACCTTGGGCTTTTTGAGGAGGGCATTGATTTCAGCGTGCATCCAGCTTTCCGCGAATGTCGCTGTGTTGAAAGAGGTGTTGATGATCTTCCGCATTTGGGGTGCGATCGTAGCGTCAGCTTTGTTGAACAGGTGGTGTTGGCAGGGGTCTGACTGAGAGCCTGAGTGGATGGAGTTCATGACCTTCGATGTCTCTTCATCATTGACGTGGGACAAGGAGGTCAGCTGGTTGGTGCAGGTGGCGTTCGGGGTGTGGTCTGTTGCGGTCGGGGCGAATGAGGAGTTGAAGCTCTCATGGATGTCGGCTATCTTGCGATGGAAGAAGGTGGCCAGTGATTCGCACAGATCTTGCGAGGGCGGGATGTCGTTGGTGTTGGCGCTGGGGTTGGAGAGTTCCTTCACTATGTTGAAAAATTCTCTGCTGTCATGTGCGTTGTTGTCCAGTCGGGCTTTGAAGGACGATCTGTTGGTTGTTCTGATGAGGTGGTGATGTCTGCGGATGGCGTCCTTGTGGGCTGCATGGCTGTCTGGTGTGTGGTCATGGAGCCATTTCTTCTCCAGTTTTCGGCATGTTCGTTTGGAGAAATGGAGTTCTTTTGTGAAACAGGCGGCTTTCTTGTTGGGGTGGTTGATGGAGGGTTTCTTGATCGGGGCGAGGGTGTTGGCGCAGTAGTCGATCCACTGTCTGAAGTTTCGGGCGGCGGCGTCTGTGTCGGTGGGGTCGGTGAGTGGGTTCTGGGCGAGAGTGGAGGGCAGTTGGTCCTCAGTGACTTTGCTCCAGCAGCGGCGAGGCAGTTGTTGGGTGAGGTGGTGCGTGGTGGGTTTCTTGAAGGTGAAGTAGATGCATCGGTAGACAGTCAGTCGGAGTTCGGTGGTGTTGTTGAAGGCTATATGGGTGCTTGTGGAGCTGACGGGGTCGAGCGTGTGGCCGGCGGCATGGGTGGGTTCGGTGATGAGTTGTCGGAGGCCGAGGTTGTCGAGGTTGTCAATCAGGGCAGCGGAGTTGGCGTCGTTGTTGTTCTCGAGGTGGAAGTTCAGGTCCCCGAGGAGGATATAGTCTGTGGAGGTGAGTGCATGAGGGCTGGCGAGGTTGGTGACGAAGTGGCTGAAGAGGGACCAGGGTCCAGGAGGTCTGTAGATGAGTGTTCCTCTGAGGGTGGTGTTGGGGTCAGTGTGGATCCGGAAGTGAAGGTGTTCAGCGGAGTTGAGAGAGCCATCTGCGAGGGTATGGACCTGCAGGGTGGACTTGTGGATGATGGCTATTCCTCCTCCCATCCCGTTGGTGCGGTCTCTGCGGGAGATCTTGTAGCCGCCCGGGATGGCTATGGCGATGTCAGGTGCCGAGGAGTCGTTCCACCAGGTCTCGGTCAGGAAGGCAACTTCTGGGGCACTGGTGTCGAGCAGGTCCCAGAGCTCGACGGCATGTTTGCGTGCGGAGCGGGTGTTGAGGAGTATGCAGCGGAGGTGGTTGGGTCCATTCCTTGGGGTTGTGACTACTTTTAGCTAAGAACAGATCTTTTAAACTAGATTTGGAAAAGGTTACACAGTGAATCTGTGAGTCATAGAGTTCTATTAAGCCCAAAGTACTAAAAGACTGCCTTACATAGTTTAGTCAGGGAAGTGATGAGACCTGATCCAGCGTCATGATGTCTTTTATGATGAGCTGATTTAACTGGACCAAATTCCTTTTCCATATTGAATTCCATAATATTGGAGGGGCAATTTTAATAGTGTCAGTTATGTATGGCTAATTCTTTTTGGACGAGAAAACTGGGGCATGACCCAGGGATAGACAATGACCTTTTTCCAAATGTATCTTCTATATTTTGTAGAGTCTCTACTTGGCTGTACCCCAAATTACTGCCCCATAGGTAGTAGGGGATATTGTTTTCTCTGAATAGAATTTCAAGATTTCTTTAATAGGTTTATCTCCTAGATTTTTACCGAACTTAAAAATGGCAGCTATTCTTTTATTTATGAGGTTCGCTCTATTCCTCACCATCACAGTCCAATTTAGGTTGGTGTCAAATAACACGGAGATACATAAATTATCCACTCTTTCCAGCTTTCTTCCATCTATATGGCACTGCAGAGTTGTATTCTTATTACTACCCAACTCCATAACAAAGGACTTTTATTTATTGACATATAGGCCAGGTTCCGCCATGTAAGCTGAATAAGTCTCTATCAAGGTTTGCAAGGCCATTGGGGTTCTGGCCAATACGACTGCATCGGCTGCATATAACATAATAGGCAGATGTAACAATGCAGCAAATGGTACATTTTCAAATTTTCCAATCAGAACCTCGTTTAGCTTATTGGTAAACAAAGAGAATAAAAATAAGGCAAGAACACAGCCCTGTCTAATGCCCTTTTCAATTTTAAAGGGCTTTACACATTCCCCTTGGTTCACATAACGGATCACTGCCCCTGCCTCTGTGTAAAGGTGTTTTGTAAATGTAAATATAGCAGGATCCACACCCATTGTATCTATGACAGACCAGAGTTTGTTATGGGATACACAGTCAAAAGCCGATGACAAGTCCATGAAGGCCATATAAATTGCCCTTTCTCTGCAAGAGCTTATTTGAATATTATTAAAACTAAAATAAGACACTGGTCCAGCATCCCCTTTCTTTTTCTAAAACCATATTGTACCTCTGCAATGACATTAGTTTCCATTGCCCATTCCTCCAACCTATTTAGTAGCAATTTGCCTATTCGTTTTGCTGTACTATGTATTAGAGCAATTGGTCAACAGTTTACAGGATTTGAGCCATCACCCTTTTACAGATTGGAAAAGGGTGCTTCCAGGATACCAGTGCGACTACTTTAGCTACTGCATTAAAAATTATGGTCAGGAGGGGTACCCACAATGGCTTATTGTCAAGAAAAATGTACAGCTGTACTCCGACTGGGCTTGCCGCTTTCAGGGTAAAGGATTGTGACAGGGCCAGATCTATTTCTTCGATGGTAAACACTAGGGCAGGACTGTCGCCACTCAGTGTACCCAAAACCTCATAAGCCCTGTTTTCTTGCTTTTGAAATATATTCTGAAAGTGGGTTAACCATGTATCTTTTTCTACATGGAGGTCTACGGAAGGTCCCCTCTTCCCGCAAGAAAGGAGAATTAACCACTTTCCAAAAAGCCTTGCTGTCATTGCTAATTGATTCTTGCCTTAACTTCTCCCAGAACACCACCACTGGGTTTGGGCTCTCCAAAGTAAGGCCAAGCCACTGACCAATATAGAACGAAACAAATGCCAATACTGTTCTTCTTATTCATATTCTTATTCAGATTGAATGTTTGATGTATAAAACTACTGTGAGTATGGAATGAATATGAATGTGGAGAGGGTGATGTTTTATGAAAATGTAAACAATTTTGGTATTTGATGTATAGATGTTTGAAATACAAATTTGGTGAAATGTAACCAAACAATGAATTTGAAGTAAAACATTAAAAAAAGATATTACTTCTGTCCAACAAGTTGTGGATCTACTTGGTGTTCAATTTGCATGTATTGAGGTATAAGAATATGATTAAGTAGAACAGTATTGGCATTTGTTTCGTTCTATATTAACTTCTCCCAGGCACCTTCTTGCAATGGTTTTTTCTATTAGCTCTAGCAGTTTTACATGTGGCCCTGAGTTTTCTGATATGGTCTTTATGTCTGTCAGATTTGTTCACTTTGCAGAGGTTAGCTGCGGCTTGGGAGCAGTTCTTTTCAAACCACTGCGTGGGAAAGCAATTATCCCATGACAATGGGTGAGTTAATTGACGTCTAATGTCAACTAAGATCTCACAAAATGCCTTGGTTATCAATTCAATTCAATTCAATTCTTACTTTATTCGGTTATCAAAATAAAACAACCATAAAAGTTCAGGTAAAATCACAGATGTTAAAAAAGGAAAAAACAATACATATCAAATTCATCTAATGCACCAAAGACAACTCAGCACATTTCAGAATATAATAGATTTCCGAGATTTAAAAAGATTTTTAAAAACTAAGAAATCGATACAACGGTTAAAATATTGTCAAGTTTCTGTACAGCTAAAAAGGCAGGGCGACAGCGATTTATTTCCATGGTCTTCAATAAGGGAACAACCCATCTTCGTCTAGGAATTGAATACAATTTACAGAAAAAAAGATTGTTCAGACAAATTATCACAAGGACATTTATTCAGATTTTTCGACCAATCATTCATAATGGGGAAGCTAAGTGAGCTAAATAACAAATTAAATCTAAAGCGAGTTAATAAGAACCTCTCATAGTCACTCATTTGTAATTTAACATATGGCTGCATTTTACTGGAAATCACGATTTGCTCGTGCGTCTTGGTTATCTTAATTTCATTTGTTTGTGGTTCTAAACATGGGGGATCTCCAAATAAATAAAGGACACAGTCTCAGGCCGCGGTGCGTTTTAATCCACTTTCTCTCATTTTGAAGTATACCCATTATTCCTAGATAAAATTGGTTTTGGAGGAACATTCACCCATGATTTCCTGTGGACACTCCAGCTAAAAATATATGACATTATGGCATGATTGCTAAGCTCTGTCATCTTAACTTTAAAGTTTTTGCAATTGCTACTAAAATCATTGGACGTCATTATTTAATTACTAGTTGAAAAGGATTATGCTTGGAAAAAGGTATGGTCCATTAGACCCGTTGAGATGTTTAATGTAGTTATAATTTCCAAGTCCCAGGACATCAGTAAGTGTTCAATGCATTGCCATAATAAGAATGGATAAAGTGACAATGTTTTTCTCCATTGTAGTCTGTAACACCACATAAACTCGGATCAGTTGTAGTACAGGTATGTATATTAAAGTCACCCGCCCAAATAATATGTAAGGGTTTAGGGTGGTGATAGATCAAATCTTCCAAGGTTCCTAAGTCTTCAACCGACACTATTGGGTTAGCAACGTTGTTATTATAATAATTAATTATCAATGGATCTTTCTTTTACTACAATGATATGAAAATAGGATGAGTTATTCAAAACAGATACCTTATCAAATGTAATAGTGTTAGCTATAAGTGTTAAGAGCCCTCCTCTTGCTCTACCCATTCTAGAATGAAGTGCTGAGGTTGAAAAAGAACGATAACCATTTAGAAAAATAGTACCCACTTCCCCGGTTTCTTGCATACAAATTATTTCAGAATTTAGTAGCTCTTTATGCCAATCCGCATTATCTTTTTTATAGTTATAGCCTGCTATGTTCCTGGAAAGGAGTCAATAATCAGTGGGACGTATCATAATTAGATTTTCCTCAGAATAATTCACAGCCAGTCCGCACCGTGTATTTTCAACGCTCTGGGCTATGGGTTCTATTTTATTTGTCCCTGCACATTTTTCTACTATGTTATAACCATTGCAGTCCGTGTTATTTAAATGGAGCAATGATTTACTCGGGGAAATGAGTCAATCACAGCTGTTTGTGTTCTCCAATAGAGAGAACCTATTTGAGGTGGGTATTTCTGGCTTTTCCCTCAAAGAGTCACAATTTGTGCTTCTATATTCCTCATTGGTAACCCTTGTATATTACTTGTACGCAAGAAAGATGCTTGATAGAAACATCTTAATGGTACAGTATCTATCTGGCAGGCAATAAGGGAGCTGCTGGTAATTGCACTAACAAATGCACCAACAATTATGGGTTATCAAAATTAAGTACAACACAGTCACTCGCAATTGATTGTGGCACAGGACCAACCCAAGCAATTCTTCTGGTCATACTCAAATGTTCATGTATAAAAGTTCATGTATAAAACCTACCAGCCTGGAAAATTTCGATAGCCAATGCCGGGCTTTGTCTATTAATTGGAGTGTAGATTATTTTTGATTAGGTCTTAGATTCAGGATGTTTACCAGAATTAGGACAAGGTGGCATGCGGCAGGTGGTAAATTCAGGACAAGGGGCTTTTTTCCAGGAATAGAAGTTTGCTGGTGAGGTGTATTGTTCCTAGTTGGTCAACTCTCGGGAGCTTCTATATACCCTACCCGCTGTATTCTGTGATTTAAGCTATTGTCTGGAATTACCGGAACCTCTGCAAGTTGGGTTGATACATTTTTGAGAGCCTTGGGTAAGGGGGACTTTGTCACTAGTTCTTTGACAGCCTTTTGACTTATTTGAAGCACCAGTAACAGGGGTATAAGTTGTTTTATCTATACCTTGAGAATTACCTTGAGAATTAATAACAAAGCCCCTTTCTTTCGATGGCAGTGACTTACTAGCTAGTAACTCCTTAATTGCGTAGCAGAATGGGTTGAATTAGCAATGATAATTTGTCATACAATTCGTCCCAGTCAAAGTTATTGACGCAGACTCCTGTGACTAGGCTTGGGTGTCTGTTGACTTAACCTTCCAAGCTCTTTTAGCATTGGTGGGTCGCAAAACTTCAGAGGGACCTCTTTTCCTTTTACCAATAGAATCAGAAACCCGGAGAATTGTATCGCTCAGGATAGACTGAGAGGGCACGGACAAATTAGGAGAGACATTACAAACAGCCTCTAGAGGTGGCGATGGCTGAGCCTCGGAATCAACAGGCAATAAGGGTCCTCTATCATACCCACAAGGTCCAAGGAGAGCCTTCTTTCCATGAGGACAATCTCCTTTGATAGTTGAGTGGTTGCTTTAGCCAAGAAAGAATCTAAAGATGTTTAGGTTACCTCCTCAGATGGCGCCTGGGGTGTCTTCTTCTTCACTATTTTAATACTAAGATCTTTATAGAGGCTTTAGAGGGGTCTTGGACTGGTGTGGACAGGTCCGCCCTTGGCCCCGGTGTGTCCCTGTGTGCGTCCTGTGCCACGGGAGCATGGAACGCTTTTATGAGCAGTAGGCAGGATCCGGAGCAGGGGTTGATGGGAGCCGTAGTCTCCCCAGCAGTGTGGTGCAAAAATCCAGCGCACAGCTTCACCGCCTCCAAAGTTAAAGAGTAGCAGGTGCAGCAGGCAAGCAGGTACACCACTCACAGAAGCATGGTATGCTTTTATGCATGGTATGTAGGATCCAGAGCGGGGGTTGCTGTGAGCTGTAGTCTCCATAGCAGTGCAGCGCAAAACACCAGCACGCGGCTTCACCACCTCCAAAGGTCAAGAGCAGCAGGAGCAGCAGGCAAGCGAGTACTTGAAAATGGTTACCCAGATCAAAAGTCAGCAGCTCTTGCCATTATGCCATATCCATATGTTAGGCATGTCATCCATAGGGTGGTCTTTCCTCCAACTTTTTGCCTCCCATTTTTGCTGATTCTATTTGTTGATAGGAGGACTCAGAGCACATCACCACAGCTAACCAGTGCTAGAGTGCACATGCTTCTCCCCTAAACATGATGACATTGGCATATTTGTTGTACTGGCAAGTCCCTTGTAAAGTGGTATACCACATACCCAGGGTTGTACTTCAAATGCTACCAGTGGGCTTGTAACACTCATTGTGCCACCCACAGAAATAGCCTTTCAAACACGTGTCAGATAGGGCTGGATTCTCCATTAGGGCTCTGGGGCTGCAGCCCCCTGAAATTATTTAATTCACATTTCTGTACAAATATTAAATAGATCAATTTATTTAGTGATACAATCGTATCACTAAACAAATCAATGTATTTAAGTCTGGGCTGTCTGCCCCAGGATGCCTGCCACTCCTAGATTTCAATCAGGAGACAGAAGCCCGGCAATAAATCAACTTTCTGAACTGTAACGCACAACACAGGGCTTACTGTTCTAAAGCCCTTCATAATGATTCATTGACATTGTCATTTTTGGCATTATTCTCTATATGCCAGTGATGCTATCAGCTTCTGGGTTGGGGTGTTGGAGTCTCCCTCCCTGCGTGAAAGCAGCTGTATGTAATTCATAGCTATAGATCCCACCCTTTCCCATTCATCACACAGGAGTAGATGCAAGCACCGTGCATGTGTGTTTTGGTGCCTTTTCTTTGGTAATGGTAAGTGTTAGAATGCTAATCCTCTATTATGTATTTTGTTATGAGACCCCCCGCCATGGGCACCTCTACCACTGAGATACATCAGGCCTGGCTGCAAGATGCTGGCTCTTTTAGAAGTGGAGCAGCAGCATTTGTTCCCCCATGAAATTGATGCAAAAGACGAGTAGGCCAGTATTCTTTTTCCCTTGTGAAGTTGATACAAATATCAGAGTCAAGGGCAAAGATGAGATATGTGTTTACAATAGACAGTTATCTGCTGTATGACATTAAAACTGGCCTGATTGTCATGTCATTAACAACATTAATGCCAAAAACATGGAATGATTTATGAACAATGAGTTTAAAAACGTTAAGGCAATGCATGTCAGCGATTTAGTTCCTCTCTTATTTCAAGTTTTCCTTAATCTTGCCTCCCTTGAGAGTTAAGTATTTGATCATGTTGTGTTTCTTTCTGCATTTTCTTCCATGAATACTTTGTGCTGTACAGGTGTTTATCAGGGGCTTTGATTGAGAGCTCTGATGCTGATGTTGAAGCCAGTGAGTAGGCCTCTCTACAGAACACACAGAACAATGGTCAAGTATTCCAGTTATAATGGGAATTTTGTGAAAATGTGTGTGAAGGGGGTGCACATTTGGCAAAATATTTACAGTCAAAAAGCAAAAGTAAAATAAATGTGAGTGAGTGCGGTGTATGTTTGCAAGTAGTAAAGTGAGGGAGATGCAAGGAAGTGCATTCGGGGAAATGAAAAGAGTGAAAAGAGGGTTGTGCAGAGGAAAGAGAGGTGGTTAAAGATGTGCAGATCTTTTTTCAATTTTATCTTCTGGAGGAGGATCGTGCCTGGACCCATTGTTTGTTATTAAGCTTGCCCCTGTTGCTCATTACATAAATATCATACCAAACGTTTATGCTCCACCACTTTCAAATGTCACCAGCCACTTCCGGTGTCAGGCCAACCACTGCAGTGCCTTTGTGTGTAATTTACTGCCACTTCGACTTGGCATTTAAAAATACTTGCTAAGCCTTAAACTGCCCTTTTATTATATTTAAGTCACCCCTAAGGTAGGCCCGAAGTAACCCTAAGGGCATGGTGCTATGTAAGTAAATGGTAGGACATGCACCTTTATGTTTTGCATGTCCTATTTTGTGTTTCATGGGATTTCTCTGTTGTTTTCTGACACTGTAGTGTAGTTCCTATATTCCCAGTAGGCTCTGCACATTGGAATAATATATACTGTAGTTTAGACGTAGAACTGAAGTCGACTAGGTCTCTAACGAATATATTAGACTAAATAGTAAGTGCCAGCTAGCTCAGAGGTCACTAGAAACTTTCTCGAATTCACAAGAAGGGATTAGTTTCTGACAACCGCATAAACATGATAACTTTGTTTCCCAAGAATAAGAAATCAAATCTCTAGAGTCGCGGAAACGTTAGATAACTATTTTACTCAGTCAATCGTGCAGGCTTCGTTTCACCAGAGGTGCTGAGAAATAGAGAGATGGGCGTTTTCAATAAAAGGTATTTATTGAACAGGCTTATTTCTCAACATTGGAAATGAATTGCTACAATCGTAATACTGGTTATAAAGTACAAGGCGCATAATACGGCCAGTATTATAAAGTAGTACTTTAAAAGCATGACATGGTTTCTAAGCCATAAAGTGCATAAAATGTATAAAATACAACCAGTAATAAATAATGACTAAAAGTACTCAACTGGTGCTTTTAAAATACGCCTACCCCGGTGTACCTAACCTAAGTCTAGTACGAGGGAAGAAGTAAGTGAGGAGTAGCCTAAGTTTAGTAGTTCTCTGCCAGGAATCTATTCCAAGAATTCTCTAAGAGGTCTAATCAGCTCCGCACCTTGGTTCAGAATGAAGGAGGTCATGTATCTATCTCTCAGGACTCGATTTCTCAGACACCCGCAAGGGTAAGCCGGAAACACTGGAGCTGGATTTCTCGGCAAGAGAAAAGACAGCGTCTCTCTCAGTGCGTCAGTTGGAGGGTCGGCTTCCTTCGGCACTTGCTGCTGCAGGGCATCAGGCAAGTAGATAGTCGATCTGCTCCAAACCACCGTGTGTTTGACTGGGCAAACCTGGGCATATTTATACTTTGAAGGTGCCGAGTTTGATGCATGTTTGGACTTAATAACGTCACTCGCAGACGAGGAAGATGGCGGCCGGCTGAAAACGTTCGGTCGGGAGCTCCGAACTCACCAGAGCGAAATCATAGAAGGAGATGCACTTTCCCGCACAAAGAATATAAACAGCGAAAATAATTAGGTAAAGCACTTCTGCAGCACTCTACCTGCTTCTTGTGTGGTACTCAGGGCTGGATTGAAGCTGTGGCATGATCGACACCCCCCGCGGAAGGTACCCAGAGCCAAGCGGACCACCTCACGCAAGGTGGGGGGAAAGCCAGGTGGGAAAGAGACTCTTAGTCCCAGACGGGAATACAAACTGATGTTCACAGTACAAAATCCAGAAATATTGAAGAAGAAAAAAATACTCAACCCCAAACTGAACCAAAAATAATATGGGAGAGTGGGAGTAGGGGGAGGTATACTTACTGCGTCAGCTTGTTAAACCAAAACCTCCTGCCTCACCCAAAAAAGACCGTGACCCATAAAAGCACAAGAAGGAAACAGAGGATATCTCCCAGTCTTGTGGAATTATCTGAAAATATAAAATCTAGACCCACGAACTTAAGAGAGCAAGGGTCACTTGTGTCAAAACAGAAAATCAAAGTCCAACAGCTGGTGCAAGTGAGAGGTGGCCACCCCTCACCACAGAATAAGAACGTCTCCCTACTCTCAAACACTGGTGATAAATTAAATATAATCTTCCCATCAGAGAAGGAGCTAGAACCTAAAATTCCAGAGGAGAGTGCACAGATAATAAGTAAAGGAGAAATGTCAAATGTACCCTCCAGTACGGCACCACAAACATAGTAAAATGTTGGAGCCTCACTGCAACCCATAGCAAATCCCTCTGAACAGCCTTTAGACCAAGCAGGAAGTGACCCTCTGGCACATAACCAAACTGGAAAACTCATGGAGATGTTCATGGATAAAATAATGAGTGAAATGAGGGGAAAAATGTGCAGTGTCTGAAGCAAATCAGAATAAAATACAAGAAGTATGCGAAAGCCTGGACCAACAATTAAAGGACCTGGGGGAGAGGGTCACGGCAATAGAATCGACAGTTGAGTCTCTAAGCAAAAAAGTGGCCACAAACCAAAAAAGCATTAGATCACTAAAAGACAGTGAACGAGCCATCAAGGAGAAGCTAGAATCACTGGAGAACCAGGTAAGAAAAAACAACTTAAGAGTGCTAAATGTACCTGAGAACATGGAAGGAGCAGACATTAAAGCGTTTATCGTTTCTTTATTTGAAGAATTCTTTCCCTGGACCAAGGATAGCAATCTGACGGAGGATATCCAAAGGGTCCATAGGGACCCGTTCAGGAAAAACAAAGAAAAAAAATCCCCAAGGAAACTTTTAATTAACTTCAAGACCAATACATTGAAGAAAAAATGTTAAGAGAAGGTCTAAAAAGCGGAACACAAAACAAAGATAACTGGTCCTTCAATATCCGCTCTGACATATGTAAAGCCACACAAGACAGACAGCGGGAATTGGGGCAGCATATGCAAGAGCTAAATTCCCTTGGGGCTAATGTTCAGATGAAGTTCCCCGCGGCCCTTAGGAATTATGTGGCGTAATAAAATGCACAATTTAAGGGAGCCCCAAGAGGTAGAAAACTTCATACATCAGATAAAGGACCAGCTTTAAATGGCGAAATCTAATTAAGGAAAGTGACCTTCAGAATAAAATAACTAAAATAAAATAATCTGGTGGAAACGGAGCTCGAATCGGGTGGAAAATTCCACCCAAAAAAAGAAGGGAGGCTTCCTCAGGGTGGGAAAATCGAACCTCACAAATATTTAATAATGTAAGTCTTAACAAAACACGGGTGGGGAGCAAACTAGGGGAAAAAAAACAGAAAAAATATCCTCATTAATCAAAAGTTAGGAGTCAAACGGGAGTCAAGTAAAATTTATAAAACACACCTCAGCCTAGAATATGATCCAACAACATTAACGGAAAGATGACAAAACAAACAATAGTAAATGTTTTTTCATGGAACGTAAACGGTCTTAGAACTTCTAACAGAAGAAGAAGAATTTTTGAATATTTAAAGGAAGCTGAGAGTGAAATAATTATCCTTCAAGAGACTCATCTTGTAAGTACTGAGTGGGACCAAATAATAAAAAAAATAAACTGGGTGGATGCTTGTGTATGCACCACTCAAGACTGTAACACAAAAGGGGTAGCAATTATTCTAAAAAAGTCTCTAAAAGCCAAGATCGAAAGTAAAGTGGTAGACAGTAAGGGAAGATGGGCTGCGATTAAAGTAAGAATAAATGATAACATCTTTACTATGGCCCAAATTTGGACGATCCGTCTCCTCTTCAAAAACTTTATATAGAACTTCTATCAACCTCTGCCCCTATAATATTAGGTGGTGACTATAACATTATACTCGACCCCAAAATGGATAGATCCCCTCCTAGTAAACAAAAGAATCTACCTAAAATGAGGGAATGGTTAGGTAATTATAAACAAGAACTGGATTTGATAGATATGTGGAAACAAAGAGGAGACAAAACGTACCCTTTTATATTCCACAATAAAAAATTGGGCCATAGGTCAAGAATTGACTTCTTTCTACTAAATAGGAGTCTCCTAGGTAGCGTCAAAGGCATTGAATACCTTCCAGTGCATCTGTCTGACCACTCTGCAGTACAACTAACTCTCTTAATGCCAAAAAACATAACTCCTCCCAGATGGACAGTTGAGCCGACTTTATTTAATGAGCCGCGAAATGTGGATCAGCTAGAAATTGTTTCTACACACTACTTTGAAGATAATTTAGTCGGCACGCCGAAACAAATCACTTGGGACGCTTTTAAAGCGGTGGCCAGGGGGAAATTACTAAACTTAGGAGCCCATAAAACTAAGATCAAGAAACAGGAAATCAAAAAAATGGAAATAGATATTAAACTAGTGGAGACACAACTAGAGAGTGGAAACCATTTAGATCCGAAAGAAGTATTATAAGAAAAGAGTCGAAAGCTCAAAGAGAATCTGGCCAACTATTTGGAGGACATAGGGCCAGATGTAGGTCGACATTTACCGACCGGTAACGGCCGATTCGGCCGTTACCGACCAGTAAATGGCTATTCTAGATGTAGGGGGCCTATTTTACCGATTCTGTAAATTTACCGAATCAGTAAAATACCGAATCGGTAAAAATACCGAATTTTGAAATGTAGGTGGGACTCTTCTGAGTCCCACAGGTCTTACCGAATCGGTATTTTACCACCCAATCCAATTGGGTGGTAAAATACCGATTCCAGGTGTGCATGCACATGTGTGCATGCACACCTATGGCATGTGACAGACAGACATGCCCTTAGGGCATGTCTGTGTGCCACATGTCACACATGCCTGAAATCGGGGTGCTAGAGGGTGTCAAAGTGACACCCCCTGCACCCTTGCAACGTTCGGTATTTACCGAATCGGTAAATACCGATTCGCTAATGCCCATTGATTCCTATGGGCTTCAATGCCCATAGGAATCAATGGGCATTACCGAATCGGTATTTACCGATTCGGTAAATACCGATTCCTACAGAATCGGTAATTCAATTACCGATTCTATCTACATCTCCCCCCTTCTATTTTACCGATTCATAAATACCGAATCGGTAAAATTCGGTATTTAAGAATCGGTAAAATATACTTACCTACATCTGGCCCATAGTGAGAGAAAAGTGGGAAGCTAGTAAATTATCAAACCACGAATACGGGGAAGGATGCAGGAAAATGTTGGCATGTAGAATTAAAACAGACCAGTCAAGGCATAAAATATTATGCATCCAGAACCAAGAACAAATGCTACAAAGCTCTGATGACTCTGTAATAAGAGAGGAGTTCTCAAAGTTCTTCTCTAATCTATATAAAGAAGATATAAATCCAACCGAAGAACAGATTAGGAACTACCTGGACACTGTTCCACTTCCATTGTTCACAGAGGGGGAAAAGAGAGAGTTAAACAGCGAAATCAAGCCCGAGGAAGTCAGAGCTGTCATAAATGGCCTGAAAAGAGGAAAGGCTGCCGGCCCTGATGCGCTTCCTAATGAATTTTATATGGCGCTAAAGGAAACTCTAGTTGACCACAAAATATTTATGCAAGTCATAGCAAAAAGATTAGCCAAGGTAATGCCAAGATTGATCAACTTAGACCAGAAGGGCTTTATAAAAGGACGGCAAATTTATGAGATCACTCACGAGTTATTCGCAGCAATAGACGTAGCCACTTGTGGAAAATTACCCTTAACTATAATCACCTTCGATGCAGCCAAAACTTTCAACAGAGTCAACTGGGCCTTTTTAAATGAAACCATCAGGAAAAACAAACTAGGGGAGAGCTTTGGACACATAGTAAGGGAAGTATACAATAACCCAAGAGCAAAAATAACAGTTAATGGGAGCCTGACCAGTAACATCGAAATACAAAGAGGCACAAGACAAGGCTGCCCGCTATTGCCACTACTTTTCAATCTTTACATCGAACCACTGGCTTGTTTGATTAGAAATCATCCCTTAATAACACCCTTCAAACATCAAAACTGGTAAAAAAAAGTGGCATTATACGCGGACGATCTGATGGTATTTACAGACAACTTTGAAGATGCCAATCAAGCGATAGAGGACACGATCACTAACTTTGGTAAAGTCTCAGGCTACCTAACAAAACCAGGAGAAAACAGAAGCGATGAGCTGGAACACGAGTCCTAATACTCCATACAACAGAGACAAAATGAAATATTTAGGAATTATGTTGGTTAAAGAAATCGAAAAAATCCCACAACTAAACCTGAACAGAGTGGCTGAAGAAATGAGAAGACTTCTTAGAGTCTGGACGGGATTACCACTAAGCTTTTTGGGAAGATCCAATGCAATAAAAATGACCATCATTTCTAAATTCACTTATCTTTTTAACACAATCCCACTGGAATTTAAAAAAGACGCTCTGAAGAAAATCCAGGGAGAAATAGCCGGCTTTTTTGAGCATCTAAAAGCACAAGAATAGCCTGGAATAAACTAAGGAGGAGGAAAGAGCAAGGCGGAATAGCTAGCCCTGACTTATTTGAATATTACAGATCCTTTCAATGTAAGAACTTTAGACCACTACTAAGAAAACATTAATTCTACCCAAATTTTCTACAGAATATGACAGACAGAACAGACCATTTCCTATTTAAGTTTGGCCACCCAAAATTAAAAAAAAAAAATTAAAGATCCTACATAATGCTGCAAAGCTTTGGAACCAGATCAGGAACACTGTAAACATATCGTATTATAGCACTATTGCCCCGATATGGGATTCCCCAGGGAAACCAGAATGTTTGAAAGACTCTCTAGCGATACCACTTAAAACAGCAGGAATTGAAAGATGGGGACAACTGGTGGTAGGAAATTCTATAATTACGTGGGACCAACTACACGTAACTTCCGAAGCTAAGTTATCAAGCTTCAAATATTACTAATTGACTAGTTGGGCTAAATCTCTAACAGAGGAAAAAAGGGGCAACGAGAGTCTTGAAAACGAAATGATAAAAATAACACCAGTAAAAAAAGAAATATCAAAATGGTATTGGGCTCTCATCGGGGCCGGAGAAGAAGACTTCTTAGTCCCGGAAGCAACATGGAGGAAAGATATGCCTGACCAAGACCTAGACTTACTGTTTATCTGGCAAAAATCTCTAGAAAAATGTTGGTCCGGTATAAAACCAGCTTCATTGAAAAGGAACTTTATGTTCACAATACACAGGGCATATTGGACCCTAAAAAGACTATCAAAATTTAAAGGTACCATCATAAAGTCATGCCATAAGTGTGGAGAGTAGAAAGTAGATGACACCCACATGTTCCAGAACTGCCCCGCACTCTGCTCCTACTGGCTTGAGATTGGTAAGACGTTAACTACGGTTTTGGGAATCCACATAACTGTAAGTACCCCTCTCATTATCTTTGGGATCTATAACACTAATGAGGTGGGGATGGGTAAGCTAACCAAAAGGCAGGAAAATCTCCTGTTCGTACTGATATTGCTAGCGAGGAGAGAGATCTGTATAAACTAGGTCAGACTGGCACCTCCTACTCACGCGAACTGGCTAAATTCTATAACAAAAACTAACAAACTTGATAGGAAAGGAAAAAGCTCTAATAGAGTAAACTTTTGGGAAATTTGGGAACAACACTTCCAAATAACTTGTTAACACCTTTTGGGTTATCGGAAAATAAAATCCAATGATTAATGCGATGGCAATATTTCCAGGCAGAAATCATTTCTGCTGAGTAGCCAGGAAGGCTAGCTCCCCCCAAACATCGGAATTATTGATCACGATAAAGGATGAGGGAGAAAGCTGATTGGTCTCGACCCCTAAAGGGATACTCCCCAAACCCAGCCGATAACAACGGGGCAGTGAAGGTACAGAACGTTGGACCACTAAACTCCCGAACTCTCCTTATTTACACAATCACAAAATGAGGATTTAAAAAAAAATTAATAATGTCACTCAAAGGCTAATTTCTTGGAAAACACCGGGAGTTCTTGGAGAACTTAATATTCAAACAAGGGAAAGTCCCTAGCTGCTGAAGGCAGGTTTTTCCAAGAAATCGTTGTTGATTCTCGGAACTTAGTGAAGTAGCCATGCCGTATTTGGGCTGTATGGCTCAGGCCAAATATGGTAGTGATTTCTATGCCTATATAAGCATATGATAAATTATACATATATAAGGGCATAAATCTGGAAAATTACACTAGGGTCCTAGATTCATTTACAACACCCATTCCACGATCTTAAGTTCAATAAAGCTAACCTAATAAGCACTGAACATATCTAAAGCTAGTGTTTAGAATCCCATCCCAAAATACAAAAAAATGCACTTGAAATGGTTGTACATGGGAAATATTGAGCATTGCTACAGTACGCATTTTTAAGGAAGTGATAACATTCCAAGCATATTGTATGGTATCTAAATATGCAAACTGAATGAATTATGAATTTACATTTATGAAAATGGCTCTTAAATACAGAAAGAAAGGTCGAGACCATTTCATAACATAACATGTCGATTGTTATATAAGAACAAGTCCAAATATTTTTTCTAGGCAGTGTTTAAAAGAAAAAATAATTTCTTGTTCTCTAAGAATAGTTCTACTTTAAGCAGATTAGTCTGTGCCAAAAAAGTTCAAATGTTTTTGGAGAGAAAAATTCAATTGGTTGAGAAAAAATAGAGTTCCAAAGTTAGAAGTCTTTGTTTTCAAAATTTGAAGGCCGAATTTCAAAGTTCAGGGAACGCTGTGTGCCTGAATCAAAAGTTATTCTTGGTGTCAGGAGAAATCATCAGATCGTCTAGGCTGGCAAAGAAATCGTCTACCACCGTAGGTGAAAGTGGAACTACTTGATCAAGCAGATCAAATGTGCACAGATAAGAAGCATTGCTGTCAGTGCCAAGTGCCGCATTATCAGTGTTCATATCAGATAGTACCTGTGTGCCTGTTGATCCTCGTATCTCACCCTCAGTTAGACTTACTGGTGAGACCTCAATGAATGCCGTCATCAGGATTGGTAGCCATTGGGGACAACACAATGCATGAGTCGTTACCGGACCTAGAAAAGCGTCGACATCCGATGGCAGGACTGATGGAAGTGTAAGACAAATGTCCAACACGCATTCCTCTCGGCAAAGCAGGCATTGTAGAACAGGTAAGATGCAATCTTGCCAGATTGGTCTGAACGAAAGAACCCAGGTTGTGTTGAGATCCCTTAAACGAGCCAAGCCAAGAATCTGTGTAATCCTCTCACGATATCTCATGGCAAGGAGGGTCCCTTCCATGGTGGTCTGGGTATCGTCGGTTACCGGACTTGACATATTGGAGCAGAAGAAATTAAAATAGAATTCCTGCCACGAGTCCCAAGATGAGAGGCAGGCCATCGAACACAGAGTGCACAAAATTTGGAAAAATGCAGAGGACTGCTTTAAATGCTGGTAAAAGTCCCGAAAAAATCATCTTAAATACATGTGCGATTCCACTGGTATCAGACATGTTTAGGATTTGACTTAACATTTCTGCGAAATGTACTGGGCAGTTTGTTGATAATAATGCATGTATCTCTGCAGATGTCCTCGCAACTTGCAGATCATACGTTTCTCTAGACGAGGGCAGTGGCACAGATTTTTGCAAAAGAATGGCTTTTATTCTGCTTAAAATATCAATTCGAATAGAAGAGATATTCAGTGAAGGCCATATTGTCGTCCCACTGTCTGTCTTGTGTGTTGGATACAATACTTGCATATAACAGTGACCATGGACGTAACACTAACAAGATAAAGTTTTCCTGGCACCATGCCACAGCAGCTGTGATCATTCAACATAATGTAACTGCCATTGGATAGCTGCCTGAAAATGGGTTCTATCACAGTGGAGGGAGTACCGTGCAGGTGGCAAGAGAGGTTATTAGCAGAACCAGTGCAGGCTCTGTGTAAATGTATACCTTTGCACAAAAGTGTACTACTTAGTGACTTTTTACAACTTTTTCCACTAAGGAATACCTCTTTTCCCTTGTTCCAACATTTGTGGGTGTAAGGTAAAGTCCATGTTGACTCAATGTATTCTTTACCCAACCTTTCATACATGCCCACTGGCATATGCTGTAGATAATACTGAAATTGGAAAATCGTCACTGGTATCATGATGGTGCCATGAATTATCCATTCAATGACATGCTTCTCAGAAACTGTCAATGGTAATCTTTCCAGTTTTTCAATGCTCAGCAACGTATAGTCTGCTCCTCTTTGTGCCAAAGAGATTTGTTTATCTGTAAGGTTAAATACAGCAAACAATGACGTTGTGTTGATTAGACGCCATGGCACAAAGCCTGAATGAAGATTTTGCAACGTCTAGCCTAACTGCATTATAGAACGTAATTGAGACTGGCCGTGTTGTAACATTAGCAAGTCCTGTGCCATTATATCGTATTCTTTCTGTAGTTTCCATTTGCGTTATTTTCCAAGGTTCGTTGTACACAGCGTATATACCGGCGTATGTGAAACGTTTTTGCCGTGGTTTGCGAGGCCCCATTAAGAAATCTAGCAAATCATTGCTTTCTTTAAGTAAAGATAAGTGTTGTTTGATTTCCAGAAGTGTGGATGTCTTTAGCCAATCGAGGCATAGTTTTCCTACACTGTATGTTGTTATTATCCATGGATTTTGTCTCTGGGAGTATCTTGGATCTGGCCTGTTCAGTTTTAACCCCTGTGTTTTGTTCAGGAATCTATCATGACAGTTATTGGTGTCTGTGGGCCAGATTAACCATTTTTTCCAATCAGGATTTGGTCTGTTTTGTATTAAAATATATGGTACGTCTACCTCCTTTTCTGTTGTGTCATTACTTTCAGAAGTATTTAAATCCTTAATCTTAGCCAGGCCAAGACATGAAGTCTGTTGAACAGTGTCATTTAAAAACATTATTTGTTCTGGTATAATGCAGGCTCTGAACAAGGCTTCTAAACCTTGTACCTGCGATTCTTTCGTGCCCCAGACAGTTTTTGTCTCAATGTTGTCTTTCCAAAAGTTGAAACCTAATGTAGACAGCTGAGCGTAAAAGTTTGCAGAATAAATTTGTTTAGTGTTGGTCCACATTGTTTTCATTCCTGTCTTATTTATATTTTTGGATTTGTAACATTAAATCCAGAAAAGTACAAAAACTTTTCATGAAATGTTTTTGAGCTGCCTTTTGGTGGCGTGGGACAATGTTCCCATTGATTATATGTAAAAACATTCCTAGGACTTGCAGATTTATGCAAATAATGGTGACCATAGTGGTTAAAACAATACATTTGTTCATAATCTGATGACCCTTCTAAATAGTCATGTTCAGTAAATTTTGCAGACATTTCTAAATCTGACATCATATTATTAATAGTCTCAAAGTCCCAATCTTCAGAAAATGTGCTGGGTGATACAAAGTCACTTAAAGAAACCTTGAACTGGTGTAGAATCTTCAGCAGCTCCACCGGGCCATAGATGTCATAATCAGTTCTATCCCATGCTATACCACCTGGTATCGGAACGGCTGTGATGTTTACTGATGACAGGTCTCTTTTTTCACGATGGGATGATTTGTAAGGTTTTAGGACCAAGTTGATTTTCTGACTTGCTGTGTCCATTGTACTGAGTTTTATTTACTGGCGTTTCTTCAGGTTCACTGGGATACTCAGAAAATGTATCAAAGTTGATGAAATAGCCTGAAGCAGTTCTGTCAATTGTTGGAATTGCATCTGGATTGTTATTAATCTTAGGAGTTGAATCTTCCTTTGTCATATTGGTGTAATGAGAGGCTACATCATTGTAGATAGGTGTTTCTTGATGAACTGTTATTTGTGTCTCAAGAGGCACGAGTTCCATGGCTTTGTTGCATAGTCCTTCTTTTCTTACTGCAGGTTTATCAAATGTGATAAGACTTTCAGTCTGAACCTCTTGGATAGTAGCAAGATTTGGTTTTCTGCTACATCTTGGGAGTCCACTGGGCCTACTACTTATTATTGGCCACATGTTGTGATTTGACCAGGTCGATGGACACAACTCGGTTCTCCTTTTTACCAGCAAGGGGCGGTAGTACTACTGATCTTGTTTCTTGGATTGCTAAGACAGGTACTGCTTTTCTGTAAGAAGGCCCAAATTCCTCTTCACCGCTATCTTTTCCCTCACTAGATCCCCAATCTTTGGAATCCAGACAGGTCTTGCTGGGACAGGTGTTTTTTCTTCAGTGGCTGTTGGCTTTTGTGTTGTGCTACTCAGACTTCTTTTTGTTTCATTTAAGTCCTGTAAAACAGCCAAACGATCTTTGGCATCAAAGGGTTTTTGTTCCACCCCTGAAGTTTGACAATCAAGATCTTCAATTATCATTCTAGTACCAAACAGTAATTCATAAGGAGTGATTCCCCCCAGAGAATTTCTTGGCAGATTGTTAAGACTATGTTGGACACTTATTAAATGTTTGACCCACCAATCACCCGAACCTAATAACTTAGCTGTTATGGATTGCTTTATGTCACTTTTTTTCTTTCCACTACTGCATTACTCTCAGGATGGAAGGGACTAGAATACCGCAATGCAACGCCCAAGCTAACCATGGCCTCCTTGTAAGCTCAGGAGCTAAACGCAGGACCTTGGTCAGAATGTAGTGTGCTGATTGCGTATGTGCCGATAAAGACTTGCAAATCCTTTATAACAATTCTGGCGTCAGCCGAGCGCTGGTGCCATAACCAAATAAATCTTGTCCTAGTAGTTGTGGGATCGCATCTGTCCGTAGGGACGTCGGCGTGTAGATAGCTGAACAGTGGTATCTGAACTGGGCTGGCTACACTATAGTCAAGTATCTGGTGGTTGTCAAAGCTACGATATCTGTAACAGGTGTCACATTTTATTCCAAATTCGTTAACTTGGATGCCCATTTCCTGGCCACCAGTATATCTCTTCTAACTCTATAAGAGATTTCAAGATCCCTAGAGGTGTCAGACCCTCTCCCATATGTGCTTCTTGAACCAAGTAAGCTCTCCGCTTCTTGTTTGGAATTACTCTGTCCCCCACTCCAGGGATTTGGGCAAAAGGAAAGGAGTTTGCATCAATTATATATGTATAAGTGAGTGGATAGTTTAGAGGTAATGCTGCATGATTGCCATCCATTGAGGCTTTTACTGCTAATAGCGTTTCACCATCTATTACTCTTTTTGAGCGAGCGATTGTAGCTACGGAAGCCGTTTGCACAGCTGCCTTTGCGGCTTCATCAGCCAATTAATTCCCTGCAACGTGAACGCCATCACGTTGATGACTCAGTGTATGAATCACGTGAGTCTTCTGTAGTTCTTTTTATAAAAGAATTACTTGTTCCCAAGTGTTTTATGCTTAATCGTGCCACCTTTTGAATTTTTGAACGCGTTTTTAACCCAGTTCTGCAAATTTTCGTTGTAAGATTCAACGCAGAAATACGAATTGCACACTATGAGTGTGGGGAAATCGCGATCGGTATTTTCAAGCGCCATTTTGAAAGCCTGTAGTTCAGCTAGCTGAGCTGTACAGTCTCTGAGTGATTTAGTTTTAGTGACCATAGGTCTGAATTTGCCTTCGCGCCAGCGACCTTTAACAATCGCGCACGCAGTACAAGAGGCTTGTTTACCCTCAATTGCAGGCTGTGCTGATCCGTCTGTATATATTATACATCTGTAATGTTCAAGAGGCAGAATTTCAGTCGGCAGAGGACATTCGTGTTCGTATTGGAGAAATTCTTGTGGTTTCAAGCTGGGGTCAAAAAAGTATTCAACGTCTGTTACCGCAGGAGAGTTAACCCATTGTATCCATTTCGGATGTAGAGCTTTAGCATTTGGGATGCTTGCTTTCATTACTGCCTCTAAGGCAGGTACAGGTGTAACGATCATTATGCGTTTACCCTGCGCGAGAGCTCTCTCTTTTGCTACTGCAGTTTGAACCGCTGTCAGAATTTTCTCAGTAGAAGTAAACTTCATCTCAGCTTGTGTGTACAACTGTGATTTGTATGCTATTGGTACTGTTTCTCCTTCATTAAAGGTCAGGGATGTGAATCTGTATCTCCCTGGGATGATTCGGATCACATGATTGCGCACGTTTTCGCGTGTCTGTAACTGTGTTTTTGTTAGCATGTCTGTTTGGACTGAACGCAGAATTTCTGTGTGTGTTTGAGTCCAATTTGTTGGTTTGAAATCAGGTTTGATTAGTTCGTAGAGAGGTTTAACCCTTTCTGCATAATTTAGAAAGTAAGTTTTTCCAAAATTCAGGAAACCTAGAATAGACTGTAAGTTTTTCAGCGTCTTTGGAGGTTGTAGCAGTGCACATTTCTCTAGAAAGTTAGCTGCCAGGCTTTTGCCTTCACTTGATAATTCGTAGCCTAGAAATAGGACGTTGAGGTGGGCAATTCGTGATTTCTTAAAATTGAATTTATACCCTTCAGATGCGAACCCAAGTATTATGAAGTTCACTCTTTTCAAGTGTACGGCCAAGTCGTCGCCAGTAAGATAGATGTTATCGGCATAGGATAATGCCTCATCATCGTACGTTTGTAGTAACTCTGTTACTCTGGCTGAAAATAACCCTGGACTATTCTTGAATCCCTGGGTGAGGCGGCCAAATTGCCGCTGTGTCCCCATAAATGAGAAAGCGGTCAAATACCTGCTTTCAGGTGCAATGTTTTGACAGAAAAACCCATTTGAAATATCTAATGTGGTTTTATATTTTTTGCGCACAATGTTATTCATCAGTGCTGCACTGTGTGCATTTTGTACTGCAAATGTTTTGCAACAGGAGTTTAAGTGTCTTTAATCCAATACTAGAAGATATGAATGGTCTGGTTTGGACACAGGAAACAAAGGATTGTTCATTGACGAGGTGCATGTTTCAATCACCCCTGGTATTCAAGTTGATTTAAAATCTTCCTGACTTGTTTTTTAGCTTCTTGCTTAACTGGGTACTGCCTTTGTGCAGTAGGTTGTTTTTTAACTGGATTTTATGGTGAGGAGAATCCTCATCCCATCCTACATGATTTTTATATAATGCTGGAGCTTGTGCCACAGCCCATTTTCTGGCATATGTGTATTTTTTGTGCATCAGAATATGATTTGAGAAGGCTGGCATAATTATTACTTCGCCATGTTGGTACTCCGTGACAAATTCAGGTGGCCAGTCTTGTTCAGCTGGAAGAATGTCATAGGCCTTAGAGAGCTTCTCCCAAAAGAGTGCTTTTATTTTTCTAGTCATGTCCCCCTCCATCCGGTGTGTTACTTCATATAACTTGTGGGGTACATTAACCCTGGTGTCAGCAGTTTCAACTTGAATGGATTCATTCAAGTCCACTGTCTCCAGATGATCCTTCAGGATCCTGCGAACTATGTTGACTTCTGCTGCGCTGTCTAGCATTGTTTGAGCCCACTCCCCGTTCTTGAGTTGTGTCCTCAAGATCCTCGGCATGTCTGATCTTTATGCTTGCCACCTTCTTTTTAGGAATTTAGCTTTTTTACTTTGGTGAACGGGTTCTTTGTCTTTGGACTTGGCGCGTTCTTCCTTGTGTTCTGACCGTCCTCTTCTTTCCGATTTCTGCGAGTAAGTCTGAAAAGATCGAGAGGGACGTGTATCATTATCTTGATATCTGTCAGGTTTTTTCAAATGATCCCTATTCCTAAGGTTATGCCTTTTTTCAGAGGGCTCCCATTGGGGAGACCTACCTCCCTTTTGGGTAGATCTTCATCTGGACTGAGAAGGTTTCTCTCTAGGAAGAGTCTGTTTAGTATTTTCCCACTTCTTTTAGGAGTAGTGAGATTATTCTTAATAAATACCTTTTCAGGATTTTTTGTTAATTCAGGTTTTACTGGTTTCCCACCCAAACTATCTCTTCATAATTCTTCATAAGATTTTTCAATAATTCTAGCTAGCTCATATGGTTGATCTGTTATATCTGTTTCTTTTAACTTTTGGCGGATTTCCACGGATGCTGCTTCACCTTTAATGTTAGCGAATAATATAGCTGAGACCTGTTTGAAATCTTTCAGTAATTTCATATCTAGATTTAAGGCCGGTCTGGACCGTATTCATTTTGAATTTGCCTCAGAACATCTGGTATTACCACCATAGACGGTACACCGTGTGTTTTGTGTAGATTGAAGCAAAGACTGTACCCCAAGTGCCACAGTCAACCACATGTGGTGCTATCCCCATTGGTAAACAGATTGTCAGAATTCTGTGTTTCTCATGAGGTCTACTATCAGGAAATACTGTCTCTATTTGAGTAATTTTCTGAGCTAACCAGAACGGAATGTATTCCCTCTTTGCATGTAATTTACCAATGACTGATTGTATAGTCTGTGGTGTAATTTTGTTTGTGTTCCCCTGGTGAGGGGTGTGCTGTGGAATCCTTACAGCTGGTTGGACTGTTAAAGTTCGCATGACATATTGAACCAATTGTCTATGTATTTTAATTAACTGTTTCAGCTGAACTAACAGTTCTGGACCTGTCATTCCGTTAATGTCAGGATGTGGTGTGTAGCTGGATAGTACCGGCCATGTTGCTCCTGGTCTACCTAGTGGACCGAGCCTGGTAATGTGATTTTGATGTTGTAGGGCGCCTTCAAACCAGAGCTGGTGCTCCTGGTAAGTTCATGAAATATCAACGTCCTCGAAAGGAACGTATTCGGCTGGAGGTTCCTCTAACTTGTAGTAGTGGAACTCGTGTGTTACTGCATTTGCTGCAGGAAACATAATCCAGGAATAGAATACCTCTGTCTGCCGATATTCATGTGCCTCTATAACAAATATTATATTACCACCTCTTGATGATATCCCATTTTCTATAATTTTAATAGTTATTGTTTTTCTTACATTTGCCGGGATGATTATTGCCTCTGGGTCATTTTGTTGGAGGTTTGTGTCATCTAAGACAGCCTGAGCTGCTGCTGCAGCCCTATCCCTTTCATTGTCACTTTCTGACATTTTATTGACCCAAAAATGTTTGCAGAGCAAAGTTTCAAGGAAACAAAGATTAGGTGCACAATACTTTGGAACACTGTATCCTTCAACATTGAATAAACCAAAAACTAATACATAGGATTTTCGTCCTACTCAGTTCTGGTGGATATTAACCTTTTACCCACTCCAGACGTCTATTGAAGTATTTTACGGGAAAAAGGGGTATGTGTGAAAAGCACGACTGAGTTACTCTAGTATCTAGTGGTAAATTATTGCCTTACCAAACGTTGGGCGCCATGTAGTGTAGTTCCTATATTCCCAATAGGCTCTGTGCATTGGAATAATATATACTGTAGTTTAGACGTAGGACTGAAGTCGACTAGGTCTCTACTGAATATGTTAGACTTAATAGTGAGTGCCAGCTAGCTCAGAGGTCACTAGAAAATTTCTCGAATTCACAAGAAGGGATTAGTTTCGGACAACCGCATAAACATGACAACTTTGTTTCCCAAGAATAACAAAATCAAATCTCTAGAGTCGCAGAAACAATAGATAACTATTTTACTCAGTCAATCGTGCATGCTTCGTTTCACCAGAGGTGCTGAGAAATAGAGAGACGGGCGTTTTCAATAAAAGGTATTTATTGAACGGTCTTATTTCTCAAGCATTGGAAATGAACTGCTACAATCGTAATACTGGTTATAAAGTACAAGACATATAATACGAACAGTATTATGAAGTAGTACTGTAAAAGCATGATATGGTTACTAAGCCATAAAGTGCATAAAATGTATAAAATACATACAGTAATAAATAATGACTAAAAGTACTCAACTAGGGCTTCTAAAAGACGCCTACCCCTGTGTACCTAACCTAAGTCTAGTACGAGGGAAGAAGTAAGTGAGGAGTAGCCTAAGTTTAGTAGTTCTCTGCCAGGAATCTATTCCAAGAATTTTGGTTCTAGAATGAAGGAAGTCTTGTATCTCTCTCTCAGGACTCGATTTCCCAGATACCCGCAAGGGTAAGCTGGAAACACTGGAGCTGGATTTCTCGGCAAGAGAAAAGACAGCGTCTCTCTCAGTGCGTCAGTTGGAGGGTCGGCTTCCTTCGGCACTTGCTGCTGCAGGGCATCGGGCAAGTAGATAGTCAATCTGCTCCAAACCCCTGTGTGTATTACTGGCAAACCTGGGCATATTTATACTTTGAAGGTGCTGAGTTTGACGCATGTTTGGACTTAAAAACGTCACTCAAAGGCTAATTTCTTGGAAAACCCCAGGAGTTCTTGAGAACTTAATATTCAAGCAAGGGGAAGTCCCTAGCTGCTGAAGGCAGGTTTTTCCAAGAAATCGTTGTTGATTCTTGGAACTTAGTGGAAGTAGCCATGCCGTATTTGGGCTGTATGGCTCAGGCCAAATATGATAGTGAATTCTATCCCTATATAAGTATATGATAAAGTATACCTATATAAGGGCATGAATCAGGATAATTACACTAGGGTCCTAGATTCATTTACAACAACACCAGATTAATGGACTTGTCAATGTGTAGCTTCACCTGTTGACCTTTCAGTTTCCATAACCCCTCAACAGTCTCTACATTTTTCTCCATCATTCCAGGAGGGCATAATGTGAGATACCATATGATTTGTAGAAGTCCAAATCTGATGCCCGAACTGGCACTCAGCAAACATTTGGTATCTGTACAAGTCCAACTGACATGGATGTAGCATTTATTTTGATAATAAGCCCTTTACAGGGCAGTTGTGTGACTCACTCAGGAGTAAAGATTCTCTAGAATTCCCACGCAGTTTTGCAAATTCACTCCTGTCATAACATTGTTGATTGTCCCAATATCCACTATAAAATGAATGGTTTCGACTTGTAATTGAATGTTCACATTTAATTTGTTAATATATTCATCTCTCAGTAAAATGCACTTTACTGAGAACAGGTTTCTGCTTGATGGCTTGGCCTATCCAGTGGACAATGATTCTTTGAAATCAACTCTTCAGGATTAATCCTAGTCTTGTAGGTAGGCCTGAATTCCACCTCAATTTGCATTACAATGCAAGCAGAGGAGGAACAATGTCTCTCTGCTCTCCTCTTTTTGTTAAAGCTGTATGCACTTAGAAATTGATCCTTCCATTTTCATAAAGGATGCTCATTGTGTAAAGCATGATACTCAATATCATGGGGAAATTCAAAGCTTCAGCAATTGCATTTTCAGTGACGTGTCTTATTTATTGGCAAAGTTTAGCTAATTCTGACCACACCATCAATGGATATGGTGTCAACTGTACAAGATTTGGGCACATGCATCAAAATCCCAAATAGCCATTTTTTAATTGCGAAAAATAAGAAATCGCAATTAAAAATCAGCTATCCGGAATGCATGAATCCACTTGCCAAAAAAAGTGATTCCCAAATAATCGTTATAACTATTGCGAGGACACAAATGCGAGGCGCAAAACCAGCAAATCCTAATTTGCGATATCGTTCTTAGCAATACGCATTGGAAGCAGGCTGATGACATTACAACCAGAAAGTCATCCAGCCCATGCTTCATTCTCCGCCCAGAGGAGTTCAGAGGAGGAGGCAGAGTACTGGAGCAGACCTGAAACACTTCCTAATCTGTATCCAGAAATTTTGTTTGAGACAGGATAGAGTAAACAGCAGCAGGGGAGAGTCCTATGTCCAGGAAGAGGCAGATGAAGTTCAATGAACGTGAACTGTAATATCTCATTGAGGAGGTCAGCAGGAGCCATGACAAGCTCTTTGACAAATTGTCTCTGAAAGTGCCAGAGGCAGAAAAAAGGAAGATATGGCTGCGCATCAAGACACAAGTAAATGCTGTGGGTGTCACACATCGCAGCATTGATGACTTGAAAAAAAGGTTGTATGACCTGAGGATACATGCCAAAGAGCGCATAGCCGAAAGGCAGAAGGAAGCAGGTGCCACAGGAGGAGGACCATCAACTGCACCCAACAACACAGCCCCGAAGAACCTAGTGGAGGTGACAATCCAGCCTGAGGCAGTTGTTAGAGTCACACAGCTGGACACATCCGGTGCAGCAAGTACCCCACAAGGTAAGATGCATGCAAACATAATCCTTTGGGTAATGTATAATCATGCACATACACACAGGCAAATCACAGTGTACCTATCAAACTCCAGTCCACGTTTTCCCTCATACACCAGATGCATCATGGGAGTTGGAGTCATGTCTGCCAAGTGGACATTCAAAAGCAACAATGGCAAGCAAAACACACCAACATTGCATGGCAGCCAGTGCATTCAGTCAGTGATTTATTGTGAGCAAAGTATGCCAAATGTAAAATAATAGTAGGATTCACCAATATTACCATTGCACTGTTTCACATCACAGATGCAGATGAGGCACACTCTGACAATAGTGACCGCCTCCACATCTCAGAGACAGCTGCTGAGACGGATGTTGAGACACCAGTGGCCCCAGCATGTACACCACCCCCACCAATAAAATTCCAGCCACATATCCCCTCACTGCAGCCAATGGAAGACGAGCGGACTCCTGCACCCACTACAGTGCCTCATGTTACAACACCACCTCCAACACAAGCACAGGTCCAACCGGGACGACGGCACAGGTCCAGGGCCCATATTGCTGCACCTGAAGAACAGTATCCGAATGTGTATGGAGACGTAGAGTGCCGAAGGTTACGTGTGCAGCGCCTGCAGGGAAGACACATGGGATCAATTAACCTCCAGAGCTCAAAGCTAGAACAGAACATCAGTACAATGGCAGACAGTGTGCATGAGCTGACAAAAGTGGTTGCATAGGGTAACAGGCAGACAAACTCAAGCCTACAGGAGCTCACGCGGGAGGTGATTGCAGGACAAAGGATTAAGCGGAGAAGGCATCGCCAGAGCATGAGCCGTATGTCAGCCAACACAATGGCCACCAACAAACACAGCAACACCACTGCGCTGCTTGCACGGCTCTCCGTGGCAATGCAAATTGACCTTGGACATTACTGTGGGGATGTTGCCAGGGCCCTAGGACAAGTGACCACTGCTGTGCAACATCTCCAGGCTGGAACTGTGGGTGGCCTCAACTTGACAGGGGAGGAGGGGAGTGAGGAGGCATCGAACCTCAGTAGCCTGTTGGTGCAAGTGACCACTGCCAGGAGGCCTACTTCACGCAGCACCACATCTTCAGTCACACAGAAGGGTGATGTAGCAGAGGTGGGTGAAAGGAGGCTAGGGGTGCGTGGCAGGAGGCGTTAGCCAGGCATGTCCTTCTTTTTTGACGGTGGTGGAGTAACCATGGTCAATGACAAACTAGGGATTGCATTCCAGTGCATGGAACAGTTAATTTGACTTTGGACCTTAATGCAGTCACAGTCATATTTTGCACTTATTTGGTTTTGGCAGACATGGACTCATGTAAATAAATACCTTTGCATTCACCATTTAGTTGTTTTGGGTCATCATTATGTACTTCAGAAATAATGTTGGGTGATGTGTGCACGTCTCCCCTGTCCTTCTGTTGAGTTTGCCACCTGCGCCTGTCAGTGTTGTGCGGGCGGTTGGATGTCCCCATCAGACTTAGTATCAGACATCTCGATGTGTATGCCTCTTCTGGTGGAAATGTTGTGCAACTTGGCACATGCAGCCACGATCCTGCAGCAGGTCTCTGGGCTGTACTGAAGCGCTTCACCAGTCTTGTGAAGAATGCAAAAATGACTTTTCAGTATCCCGAAGGTGCTTACTGTCACATTCCGTGTGCTTATGTGTGCCGCATTGTACCTCTGCTCCTGTGGTGTGGCTGGGTTGAGGTACTGTGCCAGGATGTAGTCCCGCATGGCGTATGCGCTGTCACTTACAGGGTGGAAAGCAAAGGGTTAGCCACAGTTATGCAATTACATCTGTTTGATTGATGTGGCAAATAGGTATATGTGTGTACCAAGTCGATTTCCTTCTCTAAATTTACCTCTGAGCAGACGCCCTTGGATGCCACTGTGCCGGAATATGTAGGAATCATGGGTGCTTCCGGGAAATTGTGCCTTGATGTCCATGATAATATGCTTAGAGTTGCACACAACTTGAACTTTAATGGAGTGATAGGATTTCCTATTCCTGAAGATGTATTTGTTGGCTGTTAGGGGACAGATAGGGACATGCGTACAGTCTATGCACACGATCACATGAGAGAATTGTGCTACCTTGTAGAAGTCAAGTTTTGTCTTATTCAACTCCTGTGGGGTTGTGGGAAAGGTGATGTGGGTGTGAATCCTTGTCATTATTACATCAAGGAAGTTTTTGAAGAAGCATGAGCGTGAGCTTTGTGATACCCCTCCGGCTACGGCACTACCCCCTGGAAACTGCCTGACGCTAGTAGGTGCAGGCAACATAGCACCTGTACATGTGCAGGGATAGCATGTGTCCTACGGGTCTGGTGCTGCAATAGGGGTTTCAATTCAGCAATTAGGTGCATGATCATTGCATGGTTTTTTACAAGTTAGGGGAACGCGAACTTACTTGTGTGGTCGCAACTGTCGTGACCATGTTGTTTCTATGTGTCCAGCCTGTTTGCGACCCTGTGGTTCATTGCGGCCACCCTCCGGTTAATCATTGCCACCTTCTGGTTCACCAATGCCACCCTCTGGTTCATCACTATCACCCTCTGATTCACCACTGCCACCCTCTGGTTCATCACAGCACCCTCTGGTTCATCACTGCCACTCTCCGGTTCACCACTACCACCCTCTGGTTCACCGCTGCCACCCTCTGGTTCATCACAGCACCCTCTGGTTCACCACTGTCACCCTCTGGTTCACCCATGTCACTCTCTGGTTCATCACAGCACCCTCTGGTTCACCACTGCCACCCTCTGGTTCACCCCTGCCACCCTCTGGATCATCACTGCCACCCTCTGGTTCGTTACTGCCACCCTATGGTTCACCACTGCCACCCTCTGGATCATCACTGCCACCCTCTGGTTCATCACTGCCACCCTCTGGTTTGCCACTGCCACCCTCTGGTTCATCACTGCAACCCTCTGGTTTGCCACTGCCACCCTCTGGTTCATTACTGCCACCCTCTGGTTCACACTGCCACCCTCTGGATCATCGCTGTCACCCTCTAGTTCATCACTGCCAGCCTCTGGTTAGTTATTGCCACCCTCTAGGTTCACCACTGCCACCCTCTGGTTCATCACAGCTATCCTCTGGTTTATCACCTTGTGGTTTACCACTGCCACCCTCTGGTTCATCACTGCCACCCTCTGGTTCATCACAGCATCCTCTGGTTTGCCACTGCCACCCTCTGGATCATCACTGCCACCCTCTGGTTCATTAATGCCACACTCTGGTTCGCCACTGCCACCCTCTGGATCATCACTGCCACCCTCTGGTTCATTACTGCCAACCTCTGGTTCGCCATTGCCACCCTCTGGATCATCACTGCCACCCTCTGGTTCATCACTGCCACCCTCTGGTTAATTACTGCCACCCTCTGGTTCACCGCTGCCACCCTCTGGTTCATCACAGCTATCCTCTGGTTTATCACCTTGTGGTTCACCACTGCCACCCTCTGGTTCATCACTGCCACCCTCTGGTTCATCACAGCACCCTCTGGTTCATCACTGCCACCCTCTGGTTCATCAGAGCACCCTCTGGTTTGCCACTGCCACCCTCTGGATCAACACTGCCACCCTCTGGTTCATTACTGACACCCTCTGGTTCACCACTGCCACCCTCTGGATCATCACTGTCACCCTCTGGTTCACCAATGCCACCCTCTGGTTCATCACTGCTATCCTCTGGTTCATCACCTTGTGGTTCACCACTCCCACCCTCTGGTTCATCACTGCCACCCTCTGGTTCATTACTGCCACCCTCTGGTTCGTCACTGCCACCCTCTGGATCATCACTGCCACCCTCTGGTTCATTACTGCCACCCTCTGGTTCGCCACTGCCACCCTCTGGTTCGATACTGCCACCCTCTGGTGCACCACTGCCACCCTCTGGATCATCACTGCCACCCTCTGGTTCATCACTGCCACCCTCTGGTTTGCCACTGCCACCCTCTGGATCATCACTGCCACCCTCTGGTTTGCCACTGCCACCCTCTGGATCATCACTGTCCCCCTCTGGTTTATCACAGCACCCTCTGGTTCACCACTACCACCCTCTTGTTCACCACTGTAGATTATGGGGGAAAGGCAGAGCACACCTTCCCAGCATCAACTGAGATGAATTCATTTGGGGCTGGTTAATGTGTCACTGAATTTGACCTTTAAGTCTGGCACCTGCTTCATTAGCTGTAAGTGCTTCCTGTTGCAGTTTAATTTTTTTACAGGAGCATTGTGCCATACTTGTAATTATTCTCTGACCCTGCTTTGAGGGTCAGAGCAGGGTCAGAGAATAGTTGCAAGTAGGCAACTGAACTCTGGAGGGGCCCCTCCGGAAGCACTACATGGAATGGCTACAAATTAGCTTGAACTTTTGCACCTGCTTAGTGCTTTCAGTTTTGCAAAATTCGTTTTTCTGCAAAATCGAACTTGCAATCCGTAAATTTGTGCGAATTTCTTTTTTTTGCGTGTTCGCCCGGTTTTTTGCTTATTCGCGGACCACTTGCAGCGCACCGACTGTGAGGTTGCCCATGCGGTCCTACATGGGCGTGGCCATCTTGTGCGCGTTGCGTATTTCCATTTCTGGGCGCTATTGACAATGTCGCGTTGTGTGCGGCGCGCTATTACGAGTTTGCATGTGTTTTTGCGTACTCGCTGGGGAAAAATCGCGCAAACTCACCCACGCGGTCCTCAATGTTTTTCATTCATTGCTATGGTTCTGTGCATGCGTTCTAATCCTCCTTTCATCTGTGCAATCCTTTGTTTCTTTGGATTTTTTTTATCTTTTCTACTCTATATCTATCCCTCTTTTTTTCTAGATCTATATTTTGTGTTTTTTTCAACTTTTCGTTACTTTTAAAGCTGCTTTTTTAATCTTTTTTTTTACTTTCCTTTTTCCTTATTCTTTCCTTTTTTTGCTGTCTGCTGTACAGGACCATGGCAAAGGGAGCCGGGAAGGAGAAGGGGAAGGGTCCTGCACCCCGTACCCGGCTCCCATGAGGGCGATTGCTGGGGGAGCTAGTCACAGCCCGGGAGATCTTCAGCGCGGAGGAGGTGGTCGCCCTGGTTTACTATGTGCAGCGCGCCTCCACAAGACCACCGCGGCAGGCGGCAGGATCGCTAGCGGGTACAGGCTCCGGCAGCGTCGGAAGCAGTGGGATAAGGTGTGCCGGGCCATGTGTCAACACTCTCGGGTCCGGCGCACCTACAACCAGGCCACGCACCGGTGGTCTGACCTCCTGGACCGTGAAAGGGACCTGCTCGACCTGCTAGGTGTCAAGATCCCTGGGCTTGGTGAGTAGTAGTAGCTATTTAATCACTACTCTGTTTTCTCCTGCTCTATGTGTTATCATATTTCAAATTTTTGTTTTTTCCGAAGAGCTATAATGCTGCCGATTAGATTGTAGGTAAATGATGTTTAAAAATGGTGTGTGATTGCATTTTAGGTGCACTGCTCTCCTGCTCAGTGGCGGGCTACTATGTTTATTTGTTTTCACATTTTTTTGCTCATTTCATTGGCCTGAGTAATTATGTATGAGTGTACTTTACAGAACTGCATAATGCTAGACACTAAGGGACGCGCCAGTAATTGTGCGCCGGCGCCTCCACCACCCATGGTGTGCCGCATTTACAATGCGGTACAAAAGGGGGTGGTGATGGACGGAGCATCTGAATCAATCAAACACTCACACCCAGTCAAAGGATCTGGGTTTAATCCATCACTGTTCTTTAGCCCACTCATGGACATGGCTATATGCAAATCAGTCTGACCCTGTGCCTCATGGGAACAGTCCAGCCCGAACTGCCAAGCCATGTCTTCCCTGGACCGGAAACAAGCTTCCGAGAACCGGTTTCTGGCATTCCAGCCATCTTCAGCCCGGCTTGCTTGAATCCAGTGGCAGAGTGAGCAAGGGACTCACGTCTGAGCATACCCTGCCACACTTATGGCGGCCAAAAGCGGTACAAAAGGGGGTGGTGATGGACGGAGCATCTGAATCAATCAAACACTCACACCCAGTCAAAGGATCTGGGTTTAATCCATCACCGTTCTTTAGCCCACTCTGCCACCCCAGTTCAGATATGGCTATATGCAAATCAGTCTGACCCTGTGCCTCATGGGAACAGTCCAGCCCGAACTGCCAAGCCATGTCTTCCCTGGACCGAAAACAATGTCCCGAGGACCGGTTTCTGGCATTCCAGCCATCTTCAGCCCGGCTTGCTTGAATCCAGTGGCAAAGTGAGCAAGGGACTTACGTCTGAGCATACCCTGCCACACTTATGGCGGCCAAAAGCGGTACAAAAGGGGGTGGTGAGGGACGGAGCTTACGTATCAATTTTGCTAAACAAGAGAGAAGAATAAGAATAAGACTGGTGTACTGTCATAGTCGACTCTAATGTACTGATTCCATAGTGCTCATAGAATTGATTCCTGAAACTCCCACTAATGTTAGAGAAAGGCTGAAAAAGTGGGAGGTTAGATAGATACAGGCCACAAATGTTATGTACTGTACTTGCAAGTTGCTAGTTCTACTGTGACACAGATTTCTGCTGAATTATTTTGTGTTAATCTTAAAGAGCATTGGTTACAGACTATGTTTTTCTTTCTTCATATAGATGCTCCTTCCAAACTGTCAAGGAAGGAGATGGCTAGACGGGCCCGGCAACGGAAACTGGAGGCGACTGTTGCCGAATATCGGCGGCTGGTGGCCCAGGAGGAGGAGGATATGCAGTCGCAGACCACCACAATATCCACAGGGACAGCTGCATCCTCCTCCGTGCTTCCTGGGTCAGTAAGTCAGCGCAGGCCTCCAGCGGTACGGAGCCGTGGTACCGCAGCCACCCGCCACTGCCAAGCAGCCAGACAATCAGCTGCCCCCCACAGCAGGTGCAAGGCACGGGTGCACCGCCTAACCCTCATGGTGTCCGACCTTGAGCAGGAGCAGAAGAAACTGAGAATCCTGCTCAAGAACCTCCGCAAGGAGCATGACCACCTGGGCCAAAAAGTACGCCGCCAGCGGCATTAGAGAAGGAGAGACTGTCCCTTGCCCCTTTTTTAATGACTTTTGGGGGGTGGGAATTGGGAGTTTGTTTTTTTGGACTTTAGGGACTTTTTATTTCATGGACATTCGTTGGGGTTAGGTAGGGGGGGTTGTCGGGTCTTGCGGGATAGTTTATTTTTGTTAGGGATATAAATAATTATCACTTTCAACTTAAACATAGCATACGTGTTTTTACTGCAGTTGAGGCCGGAGGGGGGGTTAACTGTAAGTTTGTTTTCCTAAAACTTAAGTGGCTTCTTAATTCAAATTGTGTAAGTAATTGCCCAAATGTTTACAAACGTAAGTGCCTCTCACAGAGTCAGTGAATTCAATTGTCCTAGGACTTTACTAGTACTACCACCAGTCTCTCGTCTCTCATACTACTCCATTATTCTTCCTCCCCCCAAAAGCTTATCTTACCTTTAATTCGTGTTTGAAAATAAGGCTAGGCACAGGGCTGGCTACATGGCAAATGGCGATTAAGGATGGCAAACCTGGGCAGTTGAAATGACATTATTGCGGTGGTACTAGTGGTGGTACACAGTGGTAGTTGCAGCATATGAAAAAAAAGAAATTGAAACCTTGATTGGCCTGAGCTGAGCATTAGAACGGTACGATAGATACTATAGCATGTGACAGTACACTAGAACAGTGCCAAAATGTAGCCTTACAAATGCTAAAGTATTGAAAGTATAACTACTACTTGCGTGGAATTTGACATTGGCTACTACTACAAGAAATTGTACTGAAGGTGAAGGACACAGCAGCGTAATCATTTGCAACTTGTAGGAGGAGGATATTCTTCATGATCAATCCAATTGATGGCCCCCATGAAAATCTGCTTTGATTTGCCAATAGGGCCCAGGGAAGGCATGGCTTGGCAGTTCGGCTGGACTGTTCCCATGAGGCACAGGGTCAGACTGATTTGCATATGGCCATGTCTGAACTGGGGTGGTGTGGGGTACAAATAAACGATTGATTTAGGCCCAGATCTCTGTACTGGGGAGAATGTATGACATTGTTCTGCATTCTGTCCATCAACTGTGGTTTTTGCATTTGTCACCCCGAGTTGGATGGGTATGCTCAAACGTGAGTCCCATGCTCTCCACACCAATGGATTCAAGCAAGCCGGGCTGAAGACGGCTGGAATGCCAGAAACTGGTTCTTGGAAGCTTGTTTCCGGTCCAGGGAAGGCATGGCTTGGCAGTTCGGGCTGGACTGTTCCCATGAGGCACAGGGTCAGACTGATTTGCATATGCCCATGTCTGAACTGGGGTGGTGTGGAGTGCAAAAAAACGATGGATTTAGGCCCAGATCTCTGTACTGGGGTGAATGTATGACATTGTTCTGCATTTTGTCCATCAACTGTGGTTTTTGCAATTGATTTGCCAATAGTCATGGGTCTGTGTCAAGCTGAGTAAGAATATATCCTTCGATTCCTTCACCAGCCTTGAAATGTAATTCAATTTCAGTTGCTATGACCTTATCCTTCCCAGCAAGTGTGTGGAATTATTGCTGTCATTTACTCACACATCAATGAAAACCACACAGCCCGGGGGAAGAGGGTTAGGGATTGGAAATTGGATGGGAATGGGGTTTTTTGGGAAAGTTTTGTTGAGAGAGGAAAAAAAACAAAACACAGCATGGAGAAAAAACAAATGAAGATAAACAAATATTTGGATACGAAGATATCCATAAATATTTTAAGGGACATAAAGGAAGTGCATGCACTTCTGCAGGCATGAAGTTGATTGCTCAATGGATGGTTGGGTTACTTAAACTAAGTAGTACTTTCTAATGAATGAAAGAATGCGACAGTACAGGGCTGCAGTAATTATGCGTTTTTGCCTATCTCAGCACTCAGAGAAACACTTTGTTCATTAAATTAGTTTGAAAAATAGCAAAGTAAAACTATACAATGGCTGGAGGGATGAATTTAGAAGCAGAGAGCAAAGAAATGCAGAGTCACACTCATAGAAGTTCACAGCAATAACATTACTTAAAAGATAAGTAGAAATGAATGGATACTGTTACTGTATGTTGTTGTACTTGTCCTGTTTAATTTGGGAAGTTGCATGCATCAAGCCATTCCTCTTATTTACGTTACTTCTCCATTCCATCTGACGTTCCGTCGATCAATGTTGGTGACCAGAAGACACCCTGTCCACTGCCTGCCTGGCGAATGCTGAATTGCGGGTCGCTAATGTGAAGCCTGACTTCATCCTTTTTTCCATTGCACAGGGTGAAAGCCTCCCTGTAAATGTTGATGCAAAAACAGGAAGTGATATTAAAACACCACTGAGAAAAAAATATAAGGTATGTACTCTGTGTAGGGCAAAAAGTCACACTTTCAGTTTCAGAATCAACAGTACAATAGTTCCGAAAGGGCGTACTCTGAGTCTCCTTTTGAAGGATAAATAAGTATGGGCGAATTTTGCAGATCTTACCCCTCAAGCTAGGTGTAGTGTAAATTCCCAGCTGCCCAGCAGTAGTGGGCAGCTGCAACGTTAAGGTTTGTGCCAAGTGCGCACCCTTGACTGTCGCGGCATTGGCAGCGCGCCCTGACTTTGGACAGAGGGCATTTGAGCCCCTTAGAGATGGCCAGTTGGCCCTGGGGACTATTAGATTTATAGGGCACCAGGCCCTAGTGTGATTTTTATAGGTGCTAGGAAATGTAATGTTATAGTATGTTTTATGCACCTTGATTTATACTTATAGAATTGAGTTTATGATTATTAGGTTTTTACCTACTGTCTTATGTTTTATTTGATTCTCTACTGTGGTTTAGGTTTGATTTATTCACTACTGCAGGTTATGTTATTACGTTTATTTCCTAATGCAAGTTATGTTTAGGAGATTATGGTCTACTACATTTAGGCTTATGAGGTTGGCGCAGAATAGAGTTCTCGCCTTATGAGATACTGTGCATGTTATGATTTATGTTACAGGTTGACGTTGAGTATAGTGTTTGCTGTAGTTACTGGTTGTATTCTAAGTTCATGATATATTTTTACTTTTACTATTTTTACCAAGTGATGATTCTGATGGTGGCCCACGTGGCCCTCTCATGTGCAAATAATCCCCAGTAAATATTGCCTGTGCCAGTTGGCAGAGTGTATATTGTGTGATTATTATCTAATGTGTTTTATTATAATACAAAGGCTATTTTATATATAACCTTGTGTGGCGTTCCTTTTGTGGTGTGCCTAGTATGTTGTTACTGCGTGTGTTGTGCAAATGCTTTACACATCGCCTCTGGGATAAGCCTAACTGCTCGTGCCAAGCTACCAAGGGGGTGAGCAGAGGTTATCTTCGGCGTGTAACTCCCTTTCCCTGACTAGAGTGGTGGTCTCTGCCTGGCTTTGGCGCAAGCCTTAGCCAAACAGAGATCCCCATTTCTAACACATTGCAACTGTGCGGCCAAGAAAAATGCCTCAAACGATGGGGCTACAAGTCCCTCGTGGTCGGCTGGTAATTGGCCACCCTGTGTTGGCCTGCACCCGAAATTAGGGAGGTGAGCAATGAGTCTAATCCCCAAAATAAGGAATGAGGAGGAATGACCGGGAGGTTAGCAAAGTGGCCTAATAACCTGGGTACTCTGATCATTTTGGCCAAGGCACTCATTCAATTGGGGCCAGGGCTAGCGTCTTCCAAAAGCCCACCACTGTCCGTATCCCTGCTAGCACCTTACAATGTCATTAGGGGAGTGGTATAGTCAGACTCCTAAATATCGGTGGGCATTGTCGGTCCAGACGATGCTCTGCTCTCCTTTTGTAATGTTCTGGGGGGTGAGGTTCGTGCTCAGTGGGTAAATCATGGATTTGTTCCAGTTTACTTTGAGACCCAAAGCCTCTGCAAATTCTGTTAGTGTTGTCCAGATTGGAGTCAGGACAGTGGTAATGTCGCGTACATACAATAGCAGTTCATCTGCATACATCGATACACTGTGGATAGTGCCCGCTATCGGGATACCCCAGTTTTCTCCCTCTTGTCGCTGACATATCGCTAATAGCTCCACTGTGAAGGCAAACAATAGTAGGGAGAGGGGACTTCCCTGTCTCGTGCCCCTCTCTACCCGAAATGAGGCTGAGATATATCTTCCCAGTCGTACCCTCGAAGTGAGATTTGTGTATAATAGTCACGTGTACGTGTAGTAGGGTTTGGCCTAGTCAGACATGTCAAAGAACTGCAAACATGTACAGCCATGTGAGAGTGTTGAAGGCCTTTTCCAGGTCCAGAATAGTGCATGCGGCTCTTGGATATTGGTCGCTCGCTCTGTTCTGAACATGGAACAGTCTGCGTATGTTCTGAGATGGATTTCTACCTGGAACAAAGCTGCATTGATTCAGGTGGGTCAATGGTTGGAGAATTTGAGTATATCGGTCTGCCAGTATCTTCCCCGGGATTTTGATGTCCGGAGTCAGTAAGGTAATGGGCCTGTATGAGGCCAGGATCCTTGGGTCCCGATTCGGTTTCGGGAATGTCACCAGGATGGATTCTCTGAGGGACCCCGGCAGTCAGCCCAGTTCTAATGCTTCATCATACATTTCTACCAGGCGAGGTACCAGAGGGTAGAGAAAGTACTATAATATTCTAATGGAAAGCTGTCCATGCCTGGGGCTTTATTATGCACGAAGGCTTGGATTGCCCGAGTTATGTCTATGGACCCGATCTTTATGCCCAGGGAGGCCTTGTCTGATGTTGAGATGCATGGTCTATTTACGGGATGCAGAAAATGTTCTATTTCCCTCTAGCTGCTCTGTGGAAGAGTTGCAATATTTCTGCCTGTGAGTAGTGCGAGTTGCTGGCAGGGTCTAATATGTTTGTGATGGGCTTTATCTCTTTATCCTGCTGAGCCAACCAGGCTAGGAGTGTCCCGGCTCTGTCACCCTCTCCGTGTGCCCTTGCTGAATGCACCTTCAAATTATATCTGCGCAGATCCAGTAGTGTCTTCACGTAGACCATCTTAGCTACTGCCACTTGGGTTGGGATGGCCTGGTTCGTGTCTGCTTCTTTGGTTATGCTCATCAATGCGGTTTCTTCCCGTATTAGTGCTTATTTGAGTGTCCTCCTGACTCCCACTATTTGTTGTATGCATTGACGGTGGCGGCTACCTTAAATGCATCCCAGCAGCTTGGACACTGCTGGACCTGCATTTGTTTTGAAGTATTCCTGTATATTATTTCCCTGTTCATGTCAAAATGCTTGATCAGTCAGGCACTCCTGTGGCAGTTTCCAGACTTTCCATTGATCTGGCCCCACTTCCATAGCATTTTCTTCTCTTTTGATCTTACCTTCACCCAGCCCACTGGAGGGACTGCAAAGGGCTCATGCTGCCACAACATTGCCAGTTGTGCCAAGACCACAGTCGTCTCACAGGTAGAGCCATTGAACATATGTAATGGGAGGAAGGAGGAAAACTCAGAATAATGTAGATTACAGAGAGTAAACCAGATTTTGCTTTCTCATTCCTTTCTTCATCTCATTCCTTACAAGTATGGAGATGGACCAAAGGGGAATATCACGGGCTAGAACTTTACCAGTAACTGAGAACAATTTTCCACACCTTTCAGAGCAGTAGACGGGAATGAAAATATTTCAACAAAATCTGTGAAGCATACAATGGATATCCCTCTGCAAGCAAAGATAAACCTAATCCAGCAGAAGCCCTTTACAGAGTGGGTTCTGCCTTTTGTCAATTGGATCTCAAAGGACCACATCCTCCATGAGAACCACTGTCTGTTCTGCTAGGTTTGCAAGCAATGGGTCCAATCTAAATAACTGGTCATTCCAGTTCACCCTTTACAAGAGGGTAGAGACTTCACATAAATGAGCCAGCAGCATTAGCTGCAGGGCATTCCATTTTCTATTCATAGGACCGTGAACAGCAGAGTTCAGTGGACAGTTTTAACTTTGATGTGCATTTTATTCTGGGGGGCTTTTTAATCATTAAGCTAAGTGGGAATTGAGTACAGGCACTCTAACACCCCTACCCACTCTACATACCTTCTGTGACAGCTTCGCCGAGCCGTTTTACTTTTCGGTTGAGGCGGCGGCGGGCGCCATCTTTGGTGTGGGCTGGGGCTGCGCTCTAGTCGCGCCGGCCTCCCGCCCTCCCAGACTACTTAGCAGGGCTCTTCCTGCTGCTCGCTGCCTGTTAGAGCTCTCCCTAGCGGGAGGACTAGGGCTGCGAGCTACTTTACGGGCATTCTTCAGAGCTTCTGCTATCTTGTGCTGCTTATTCTGTTTTTAGATCGTGTTTTTAACTTTGATGTGCATTTTATTCTGGGGGGCTTTTTAATCATTAAGCTAAGTGGGAATTGAGTACAGGCACTCTAACACCCCTACCCACTCTACATACCTTCTGTGACAGCCTCGCCCAGCCGTTTTACTTTTCGGTTGAGGCGGCGGCGGGCGCCATCTTTGGTGTGGGCTGGGGCTGCGCTCTAGTCGCGCCGGCCTACCACCCTCCCACCCTCCTCCCACCTATAAAATGTGTGTGGGGACCAGACCGTCTGCGCCCGTCCGCGGCCGACCGGGGCCAGGGGCCCTGACCCCTGCTTCTCCTGCGTGCCACTTGCACTCTTACACCAGTAAGAGGCTGATGGATCTTTGCCCCCCTCCTCACACTGCCTGTCGACACTTGATGGAGGCATTGGACTTGCGCGCATGTCCTCACTGTCCATTCAAAGGGAGGACTTTGTCGGTGGATGACCTTGACCCTGAAGTGGTTACAGTAAAGGGTGGGCTCTTAAATTGTAGATCCTTAAGCAAACACTCCCTCCAGCTGTGGGATCTCTTACTTGATGAGGCCCTGTACATATTATTTCTAACGGAAACTTGGTTAGGAGAGCACTCTGATCCAGATATATTGAACGCAATTCCGCCAGGATACACCCTCCATAGACTTGACAGAGAAAATGGAAGGGGTGGTGGTATTGCCATTATTGTCAAACACCCTATTGAGTGTGTCCTGAGATTGGTAAAAATTGACAATAGTGAAGCTGGCGAATTCAACATTAAATTGAGTCAGCACGAGGCAATATCGGGCATCCTAATATATAGACCTCCAGGGTCTCTGGGAAACTTTCGAAGTAGTTTATTGGAAGGGGTTACTCAGACTGCGATCAAACACAGTAAAGTATTGGTGTTGGGAGACTTGAACTTACATCTGGAGGATCCTCTACAGAAGGAGGCAGCAGATGTTCGTTTAGTCCTAAAAGAATTGCAACTTGATCTGTTGAGTGTAGCTGCCACACATGAGCGGGGTCATTGTCTGGACCCTCTGTTCGCCAGCTGGGATATGATAAAGACACTCACCCCCCTTCAGCTCCCATGGACTGACCATTTCTTGGTCCCTTTCCATTTCTCTTACCAGCTACATGAGTCCACAAGGACTGGGCCCAGCAATGTTATGAGACGTAAATGGAGACAGTATTCTCAAGAGGATTTTGTTCGAGCCATTCAGAAAGCGAAACCACCGCTAGCCACTGATAGTGACCAGGCCAATAAGGAATTCAATCAGCTTGTGGCTGCCACCTTGGACGAGCTCGCACCCCTGAGTAAGGGCAAAGCCAAGGAGGGTAGACAACGCACCGACCCTTGGTTCACACAGGAACTCCAGCAAACTAAGTCTAACTGCAAAAAGCTCGAAAGGAGCTGGGGAAGGAACCCTAGCGAACAGGGCAAAAGCAGCTATAGCTTGGCACATAGAAGCTATCAGTATGCAGTACGCAGAGTGAAAGCTAAATATTTCCAGGCACGCATTGAGGCAGCCGAGAGCTCCTCACGCGAATTGTTTAAAATCTACAAGGAAATATCTCTGGTTTCCAGCTCAAATGCTCCTGTAAGTGTCTCCACGGAGGAATGCAATAGAGTCGCTAACTTTTTTTCAAACAAAGGTAAAGCAATTTATACCTCCTTCTCTCAACAGCCGGGAAGGGGCATAGACTTCAGAGCTGTTGGATCGCCTATGGCTCCCGACTCTTCTTTGCAAATCTTCGAGGTCCCGTCGGCTGATAGTCTAATAAAGATTTGTCGTAGTGTGAAGTCTGGATCCCCCAATGACCCGGCCCCTCCTTGGGTCATTGCCGAGGGTCTAGCTGGACTGGAACCACACATAAGACATGTCTTACAGACCTCTTTCTCCACTCAGCGGGTTCCTGAGGAGTGGAAGAAGGCTATAGTACTCCCAATAAAGAAAAAACCAAATGTAAGCATTGATGTGCTGGAAAACCTCAGACCCATTTCATTACTGCCTTACATGGCGAAAGTGGCTGAGAAGGTGGTCAATGCTCAACTCACTGAGCACCTGGAGAGAGGGAATCTACTTCATCCCTCCCAATCAGGATTTAGAGCTGGCTTCTCGATGGAGACAGCTCTCTTACGTGCCACTGAGACTTTAAGAGCAGGAGCGGATGCAGGACACACAATGGCCCTGATCATGCTCGACCTCAGCGTATCATTCGACACTGTAGCTCATTCCATCTTGCTACAGTGTCTTAGCGAGGCTGGGGTCGCTGGTCCCGCGCTGTACTGGCTGCAGTCGTTCCTCACAGGAAGATGCTTCCAGGTACAACAAGGGGCATGTCGATCGGTAGAGATGCCACTTGACCAGGGAGTGCCTCAGGGCTCAGCTTTGAGCCCCACTCTTTTTAATCTGTACATGGCCTCCCTGGCGAAGGTGGTACAGGCATACGGGGTGGAATTGGTATCTTATGCCGACGACACCCAGCTGCTGATCTCTCTATCGCAGAACATCGTCAATGCCTCCACCAACTTTAAGGCCTGTATGCAGGCGTTAGCTGAGTGGATGGACTCCCACTGCCTAAAGCTCAACGGCTCTAAGACAGAGGTTCTGGTAATGGGGGGAAAGAGTGACAGCTGTCGGCTGAGTGGTGGCCTCCATGCCTTGGTCCTACTCCCACACCTTGTGAGGAGGCTAAGAACCTGGGAGTATGGGTTAGCCCCACTCTCTCCTGTGAGGGCCATATAAGGCGTCTTGTGGGCAAGTGTTTCGGGGTACTGAAGACCCTAAACAAAACTTTAGACCTGCTACCCCTAGAGGCCAGAAGGACGTTGACGCAGGCGCTGGTGACCTCTCGGTTGGACTATGGAAACATTCCGTTCCTTGGGTCCACCGAGGGTAGCCTTGGTCGCCTGCAAGTCATCCAGAATGCCGCCGCCAGACTGGTGCTAAGGAGACCTAGGAGAGCAAATTCTCAGCAGGCACTGGATGCGCTTCACTGGTTGCCAGTGAAGAAACGTGTGCTGTTAAAATGCCTCCTCTTCTGTCACCGTATTGTCTGGGGCAGGTCGCCCGCCTATCTTAGGGACTTAGTCAGCCGCTACGAACCACCAAGGGCCCTCCGCTCAGAGGGCATTGGGCTGTTGACAGTCCCAAGGGTAAGGAAGGCCAGAATGGGCGGATGATCTTTTTCGCTCCTAGCTGCTCAGCACTGGAACAAACTTCCTCCTGCCCTGAGACTGGAGAGCAGTGAGACGGTGTTTCGGGCTAGGCTCAAAACTCTACTCTATACCTTGTAGGGCTAGGGGTTCTGTAGTGGGTGGTTGTGAGTAGCTCCATTCAGCGCGGGGACACGCCGTGATGGCGTTACTGTGCGCTTTATAAGCTCTTTATTATTTATTATTATTATTATTATTATTATTATTACAGATAAATATCAGACAGCCTGTGAAATTGTTGCATCCTTTCCACACTAGGACTGAGCTGCTCCTCATCATGTGGCAAATGGAAGTCAGATGCTGCAGCAACTGACGAAGTTCAACCGTTTGGATTTACTTGTCTCTTAGAACAGACCTCAATAAATCACCTCCTTGTCATCATACCCAGGGAGGGCCATTATGAAGCTAAAGAAGTAGGCAAGAAGAAAGACAGCTGGGAGGATTCAGTGGAACCTAACTGGGATATAGGTTCCCTGCTGCTTGTTTACATCCTCAGGCAAGGATCTCATCAGGACCTTGAGCTGCTCCCGTAAAAGGAAGTTGACTACTGGATACCCCTGGGGGTATCCAGCAGAAAAAGTATGGTGTTGTTTGTGGGACTGATCTCTATAGCTAGATCTGCATGGCCACAAAATAAAAATACTTGAGGTTGTCCAAACAACCTGCAGTAAGGACTCCACTGAAGTGCCAATACAATAGCTTGACACCCACATACCTCTACAAAGGGATCAAACCCATCACTGGTTGAAATGCATGGCAGTATAGAAGTGTTCTGATCTCTGACATATACTACAGACCCATAGTGCCCTGGTGGCCCATCAGAAGGGTAGAGTGAGCCCTGAACCCTCTGAGAAAGTGTCATTTCTAAGCTGCAAAACATCAGCCAAGGAAGGAACGGGCCATCCACTACATCCTTCCTTACAGATTGCATGATTTTTTCTCAGCACTGGCTAGCCAGTTGGCCCGCCACACTGATCCTGAAGTCAGAACCGCATGCAGAATGTAGAGGTGGGACCTACTTCAAGCCACCCAGAGGCACAAACATAGAAGTACCAATAGCAACCCAGTGCCACTATCCCTTGCTAAATATCTGATCATTCTCAGAAGAAATGGAGACTAAGGCATGGGTGTGCAGTAGCAGGACTTAAAGTCACTTCAAATGTCTTACTTTAGAATTTCTTAAGTAAGGGTGATTCCCTTCATGATGATCACCACACTTTAAATATATGTATATAAAATAGCTGTCTTATAGAAAGAAATGGTATAAATGGGAAAGCCAATTGGCAAAAAAAGGCTAGCAAAAATACAGAAGTAAAATATCAGGCTAAAGAATCACAAGGCACTAAACACTCCAAAGATGGAGATGAATAGTTGCTTGAATAGACTAAAGTACAATCCAGAAATCTTCAAGAAACTGTGAAAATAAAATTCAAAGGACAATATTGGTGCAGAATGACTGGCAAATCAATGCAAAATATAACTTTAAACTGGTTTGTGGTTCATTTATTATCTTCTCTCTTTCCTTCTAATAGTTCTCAGATAGGAAGGATGATTCGCAGGAAGAGAAAACACCTCACAGTATATGAATCTGCCATCTTAGACTGGGACGTTTCTCTGACATTTCTCAGTGTGGTTATGCATAGGCAGCCATCTTGGAATGGGTACAATATTCAGTTATGAAACCTGGTCCAAGGGGAACACGGACCTGATAGACACCTCTTCCATTATGACCACAAACAGGCTTCCATCCATGACCTTGAATATGGCAAGAACACACCGAAAGGACACAGTAAGCCTCTCACTCTCTGCAGATTGTAGTGCCAGGAAGCAAAAGAAGTAATACAGCTACCATCCAGGAGTTCGAAGCAAGCTGCAGCGAAGCAACCACTGGGGATCCTGACCAAACAACACCAGTAACCCAGCAAGTGAGCGAGGATAACGGATTCTTCCAGTGGGGTGTTATCTGTGAGTGCTGAGACAGCTGAGCATGCTGGAATACACCACATGTCATCTCACCTCTCAATAATAAAATGCAGACCTATTAATAGTCACCAAACCAAGGTCAGGCACAAGAAAAAGTGGAAGAGTTGTGGGTACTGGTTCCCCTTGCATTCTAAGCAGTGGGCAGGCCGAAGGTAAGGGTTGTATAAATAAAACGAGAAGAAACTGCTTGGGAAGCGGTGTCACATTGACAGTGTGGGGTTCTCTCCTCGTACATATAAGGGATGGAACAAGGACGAGAAGATAATGGAAAGTCATGGGTTACATATGTGGACCTGGATTTACATAGAAAACATTCAACACAGGGCAACAAAGAAAGCTGCTGCTGCTGGGAAAGAGCAGAACATCCACATTTCTACTAAGATGTGGCACTGTTCTCCTCTCCCTGCGCTGATGTACTTTTGTCAGCCATGCACCAACGCAAACACTCTGCACCATGGTGAAAGGGTGTCTGTGTTGTGAAAAGCATAACTTCTGTGCTGAAGGAGTCCTTTCAGTACAAAACTAGGCTTTAATGCAATTTCCCACTTTTGTATGTGCACTGTAAAATCAGGCCATGTCTAAACGGGGGTGGTGTGGAGTGCAAAAAAACGATGGATTTAGGCCCAGATCTCTGTACTGGGGTGAATCTATGACATTGTTCTGCACTCTGTCCATCAATTGTTGTTTTTGCACTGTAAAAATAGGGTCAGACTGGGAACCCAAAGCAGCCCTGACAAATCTTGTTAGACCAGCTCCCGTGCGGTGCATAGTCAGTGCAGCTATTGAGTCTGACCACTACAAGACGCATTTTGGGGGTTTCTGCCCCCAAGAAAATTGGGGCTAAAATGTCATATTCTACAACACACTTTTCATTATATATTCAATTATATTAGCTTTTAAAGCAGTAAATGATGACCTTACAGTGCACCAGGATTCAACAATCTTTGTTGAAACCTTTCAATGATTCCCTCACTATCACCCTCCAACATTGCCCCCTCATCTCTCTGTGTCCACTCTCTCACATGTGTTTCATTTGTTTTATAGCGCCTTTCATTCTAATGTAGGGTGTGGGAGCACTTTACATCACACACAAATGCAGAGATAATGAATCATATGTGTGCAAATCAGTTTATAGAACATTTTTAATAAAACAAAGGGGACTACAAGGTGAAAAAATTCATGTAATTCTTACAGATAGCCAATTTTTAAGAGTGCTTGGTCTGGAGAAGCACAAACTCGGGATTCAGAACGTAACACAATGGTTAGGGTTGGCTTTACTAATGCAAATGTATTTCTACCCAAACAAACACTCTTTAGCAAAATTAG
>NW_028244372.1:0-55512 GCF_964263255.1 Lissotriton vulgaris
ACTTAAATGACTGGAGTTCTGGAGTTCTGGACTTTTTGGTTCCGTCCAGAGGTGTCAGGGAACAACACCCAAAGACCCCGGAGTTCCACCTGCCTTGGTGCGCAAATGAACAGAAACACGGGCTTCTCGATGGTGGCGTCAAAGACCAAAGGTTTATTACTGCAGGGACACAGAAGTCACAGAAACCACACATGGGCAGATTCTAGGAGCCTGTTCAAATTGTACAAAGAGGGTTGCTCCTTATATACTAAATTTTGGCCTTCAGGCGAATTCTTCACATGTTGGTACATTCCCAAAACCTTTGTACCCTAAACAATAAATATCTGGCGTTACACAGGAACCGTCGATAAAATCTGATACCAAACATCTATGAAGAGGGGTTCCCACTAGTTCATCACAATCCCTTGTCAATATTGCATTCAAGAGCCGGACCGCCTCATCGTAAATTTCGTTACCTCCCCCTAATAAAGATTCAGAAAGAAAGAAAACGGAGCCAGGTGTGGAAGATAGAAAAGCGGGATAAGAGATGTTTGTAGGTTGTAAATGGGCAAGGCTACCGGCTTCGGCCGTCTAATCATGATCAGGACAATGGACACGAAGACCGGTTTGGTGGGGCTGGCCTCGGGCAGAGGAGGCAGCCTTTGTCGAGTCATGCAGCTACAGCGTGATCTGGTTTAAGGTGCATGTGTCATGAAAGAGGTGAATCTCCGGCTAAGGCTACGTGTCCTTAATCGAAATGAAGTGATCAGAGGTTATTGCGTATGTGAGGGCAAGAAACACAAAATGGCTGCCATGATCTAAGATGGATGCCGTGGGTAGATCAGAAATGTGTTCATAACAGGAGCGCTCTTGCTCGTAGGGTAGCGAAAACATCAGGATATGCTAAATGGATCATTTGCGGTTCGCTGATACCAATATTATGTATTTCCGACAATATTGAAAACACGGGTTCAAATCGTCACGGAACCTCAGACCCTCCTTTTGCCCTTACATAGGCAATTACTCAGTCTATGTCAGAATCTAATTCTATGCTCATCAGGTCAGTGACATGCTGTTGTATCATCATCCTTTCTCGTGCCTTTTCTCCAAACGCAGGTGGTTTCCTAAAACAAGTTGCAGTACAGAGACTACACAAAGCAGGACCACACTGGATAATCAGGCAGCATGAGAAGAGGAATACTAAGATGACACCAATGACCATTAGAACCTTCCATCCCCACGCTGAGATCAGAGTCCAAAACCACTCCATGAAGGACCAGTTTCCCTTGTCTACATGAATAGAGTCGGAAATCTTGTGTAGCTTAGAGATCGCCTCGTATACTGTTGGAGCATTATTAGGAATAAAGACACAGCAGCTCGATTGGATCATTCTGCATACCCCACCTCGATCTGCAAGTATAACGTCTAGAACCATACGGTTCTGCAACGTCATGAGTCTATCCGCCTGAAGCTCAGCTGTCAAATTGCTAAGGGCACCAGCAGTTTCGGTAATAGTAGATTCAACTACCCGTGTTAGCTGACGTATGTTTCTACTATTGGCCATAGGCCCCCAGAACGGAAGGAAACCTTTGAAGAAGTCTCCTGCTTCCTGACCAGCAGTATCTTCCTTGCTGAAGACACCTCTCGCTACTCTGGTTCTGTGGTAATCAGATGAAGCAGTGTATGTTGGGGGCAACAATCGAGCAATATAGCATGATCCTGAAAAGTCGGCAGGCAACCATGTATAAGCTCTGTCTCGACAGATGAAGTAGGTACCCCTAGCAGTAAGAAAAGCAGGGGAAGAGTTAGCCGGAAACACGTAAGTCTCTACGCACTCACTCCTCCCTAGCTGAGCTCTCGGATTCCTCCCATTACCTTGCAAACAGACCTGACCTCGGTGAGGTACGACCCAGATTGGAGTTGAGCTTTTGCGCTTGCTTTCTCCCAAACTAAGGCGATACTCTGAAGAATTCCAACTTAAATATACTCGCAATTCGTCTCTAGGGTATGATGGAGTATTATTGACGTCCTTGATCATGTCAATAATTCCCTTGACTAAAGCTTTGTTGGCAGAGTTATATTTAGTGGAACGTGGTGGACGTGGAGGATAGGTTTCAAGGGCATAAGCAAAGATGGTTTGAAGGGCCTGAAATGATCCATTGTAGCTGAAAGGCAAAACCAGATAGGGAATACCTTTATCCATAGTGTGGGGTATCAAGCCACACACCCAGCAGTCTGTAGTGTTAACTACCAATTGGTGTTGGTGCAAGAGCTGTACAAAAGTGTTGTTAATGAATTCTGAGCGTCGAGCTTGCTCATGTTCAGGAAACGAATGAAAAGAGTTTATAGAGGAAACAGTAGAAGTAACAGGATCAAGGGGAGGTACTGTAGTAACTGGCACAAAAATCAAACTTATACCGAAAACGATTCCACCCACCAACGTTATCAAAACAATCAAAAATGTAATGGCACATTGTATCAAAAAGCATTTGCTGTGAAGGATTCTGTAAAGTCTGTTTCTGCGAACATAAATCACATTTTCTCGTTGCAGCGCAGGAAGCTCCATCTTCTACAATCCGCTCGCGACCACTGATGATGTGTACGTAGATGAAAATGCCTCTATCAGCTCTGGGAGTTCCCAGAACCAACAGAAAGATCGACCTTGTGTCAGACCCCCGCAGATTCAACTAGGCACACAGCCACGACCCTACGGCTACCCAGACGGCAAGGCAATTTTAAAAACAATAAAACAATAGCAAACCTCCTGGCTGAAGGCAAAAGTTCAAAATTTCAAAATATCACAATGGGCAGTTGCCTGCTTTATTTGTCCATATTACGAGGTCGTAGATAGTATCTTTGCTTTGCAGGAACTGTTTGATCAGAAAATAGTGTATCACTGGCAACTGTTGCAGTGTTCAAGTTCGCAGATGACAGAGTTTTTTCTGATGCAGGGGACAAATGTTCAGAGTTCAAAGGAGTCTTTTCAGGAGTAGAGTCAGAGTTTGGAGTGTCAGTGATCAATTCGGCATCGCTGAAAGGGATGAACTTTGGGATGCGTTCAGATTCGGAGGCACCAATTCCCTTCTTCACCCAGTAGTCGTAAGGAAGTGGCAAAGGTACACGCTTAACATGAGAGGCGTGCACCCAATGCTTGCGACCAGCTACACGAACTGCTGTTCTCGTCACAAGCAGGACCTGGAAGGGGCCGACGTATCTCGGCTGAAGGTTCTTCGTCCTCGCGAAGTTCCTGATTACCACTTGATCTCCTGGTTTCAGCTGATGCCCTGGACTCTCCGGAGGCTTTGGCAATGCATCGAAAACCTGTTGGTGAATAAGACTCAATTTAGCCGTCAAGTCGTAAAGGTAGTCTATCAACATAGGATATTCTAGAGAACAAAACTCCTTAGGCCTCGGCACACCCCAAATATTTGCCGGGCGGCCAAAAACGATTTCGTAGGGGCTAAGCCCCACTCTAGAATGTACAGTTGCTCTCGTTGATAACAAAGCCAAAGGAAGTGCGTCTGGTCAGGGTAAACCTGTGGATGCTTGTATTTTAGCTAGTTTTAGTTTGAGGGTGCCATTGTAACCCTCCACTAAACCAGCAGACTGGGGATGGTTCGCACTGTGGAACTTCTGTTTCAGACCTAGGCCGGCACACACACTCTGCATAACTTTCCCTATAAACTCACTTCCGTTATCTGACCATACAATCCGTGGCATACCGAATCTAGGGAAATATTCTTTGAGAAGAATTTTGGCAGTTGATAGGGCAGTATTGTCCTTTAGTGGGTATGCTTCAATCCACCTGGAGAAAGCACAGACCACTACCAGGACATATTTCAAATTATTACAGCGATCCATGTGAATGAAGTCTAACTGAATCACTTCAAAGGGGCAGGAAGGAGGAGCGAAGTGACCAGCAGGAGTTGGAGTTCCCTTGCCAGGATTATGCATCAGGCACACCATACAATTTCTCACCACTCTCTCTGCACACTTACTGATTCCATCATTCTTCCAGACTGGAGCCAACATCTTACAGATTCCTTTAGAACTTATATGCGCTACTCCATGCGCCATCGTCACCACTGCAAGCACATACGCATCAGGCAACATCCAACGCTGCTGTTCTGTCAAATCAATCCAACACCCATTCGAATCCAACTTGCCCGTACTTTCTCTCCATACACGTTTTTCCTCCTCAGTTGCCTCTTTCTGAATCTCTTTCACACTTTCCATTGTATCCTCACACATTCCAGATTCAGCAATCCATCTTGCAGACGTAGCAACATACATTCTGCTCATCATGTCTCTAGCTGTTTGTTTAGCGGTTTCATCAGCAAAAGCATTCCCACGACCAACATCATCCGTGATTGCTTTATGAGCACTGCACTTTACAATCGCAACTTCAGTCGGCAAGGTTAGAGATTCCAACAAGTCGTTAACTAGCTGACCATGTTGAATCTTAGTCCCATGGGACGTAATGAAACCTCTTTCTCTCCACAAACGGCCAAAACTATGGGCCACGCCGAACGCGTACTGACTATCTGTAAAAACATTCACTCTCTTTCCCTTAGCTAAAATACACGCTCTTGTTAGAGCTATTAATTCTGCAGCTTGGGCAGAATTCTGACACACTCTTGCAGTTTCCACAATCGTCTTCAAAGTCGTTACTGCGTAAGCAGCAGTCACATCACCATTCTCCAGTTTAAAACATGACCCGTCCACATACAGCGTGCCATCTGGATCTGATAATGGAGTGTCCTTTAAGTCAATGCGTCCTTTTGTCTCTTCCTCCGTTCTAAAACAGCAATCATGTGGCTCGGAATCACTCGACTCTTGATTAGCCGGCAACAGTGTTGCTGGATTCAATACATTACATCTTTTGATCTGAATATGACTCGCTAATAATGTCAGCTCGTAACCAGATAGTCTCGCACTGGTAAGGTGTTGTGTCTTAGTTCGGTTCATGAGTGTATCCACTGCATGAGGAACCATGACCACTAGCATGTTGTTCATCACCAAACCAGCAGATTGTCGAATGGAAGCCGCAGCTGCCGCTGTAGCTCTCAAACAACTAGGTAACGCTCTAGCTACCGGATCTAATGTTGATGAAAAATACGCACAAGGGCGTTGTTTATCACCAAATGTCTGTGTCAGAACACTCAACGCGCAACCTTCTCTCTCGTGAACGTAGAGCGTGAATGGCTTACTGTAATCAGGTGTACCTAATACAGGAGCTGAACACAGTGCGTTTCGTAACTCAGAAAAACTCTCCTGACATTCATCAGACCATGGCACCGGACTCGGAACATTTTTCCCAGTCAAAACTACCAATGGTTTTGCTAAAAGTGAAAAATTTGGGATCCACTGTCTACAGTAAGAGGTAATACCTAGAAAAGCACGTACTTCTCTCTGCGTGCGAGGAACACTCATCTGCATAATTGCTTTTATTCTCTCTGGGGTCAACTTTCTTCCCTCCTTTGACAAGAGATGACCTAGGTAGGTCACTTCTTGGCAGCAGTATTGCATTTTCGAAGGTGATACCTTGTGATTCAAATTAGACAAATGATGCAATAACGAAATTGTAGCTGCTTTGCAAGTTTCCTTGTCATCGGCAGCCACTAGAAGATCGTCTACATACTGTACTAGAGCAGAACTTGGAGGAAGGACAAAGGTATCTAACTGGCTTTTTAATGCTTGACTGTAAATAGATGGGCTCTCACAATAGCCTTGTGGAGCGCGTTTAAATCTGAAACTTCGACCTCCTAGACAGAAGCCAAAAATATCTCTACTTTCCTCGGCTATCGGAATGCTGAAAAAGGCATTCTTCAAGTCAATGACTGAAAACCAAGTAGCTGTAGCAGGAATCAGTGTTAACAAGGAAGTAAAGTCTGGAACTACAGGAAACTGCGGAACCACAATCTTATTAACTTCTCTGAGGTCGATGACAAACCTATACACTGGAGGCTTTGTAGGATCAGTTCGTTTCAAGATCGGTAATACAGGACTGTTACAGACATTTCCTCTAGTTTCTTCAACCACACCTTTCTTAATCAAATCTTGAACAATCAATAAAAGTGCACGCTCACCTTCACTAGATATTTTGTATTGAGGAATTCTTGGAAATTTTACATTTGCTTTCAAAGTTACTACATATGGTGGTATTTCTAAGAGGCCTACATCATTAGGACCAGTCGCCCAAAGAGAATCAGGGAGTGAACGCAGCTCTGGCGGGAGTGCATCCATTGACAAATACATCGGAGAGGTGATTCTTTTACCCAATGTAAGCTGTACTCCTTCCGGAGAACAGTATAATGTCGCATATAGTCGTTTTAACAAATCTAAACCAAGCAGATTTTCATTACAACCTGTCGTCAAAATCAGGGGTGCTTTCAAGTGACACGGTCCAACAGAAATAGACAAAGGACCAGATATCGGGTTGTAAACAGGGGCGCCTGAAAAACCTACAGAAACATTTGTTGAGCCGGACAAAGGTGCGCCAGGGAGTTTCGCATGAATGATAGAACTTTTTGCTGCACCAGTATCCAACAGAAACGGTTCGACTACACCTGATGTTGCTACTGCGACATAAGGCCCACTCTGATCCACTGGAACTGATACTACTCCCTCTCTCTGTCCATGGCTGTCCTAGTACACATTTTGCTGAAATCCCTCATCCACTTCACAATAGTCTTCAACAAGATATTGTTGAGATCTATTTTGCTGAGTCGACTGGCCATTTCGTTGATCAAAGTGATTGGAAGGTCGATCATTCGTTTGTGGAGGCATAGCACCTCGCCCTCGACCTCTAGAATTCTGCACAAAACCACCACGACCTCTCTGAGCTGCTGCTGCATTATTTTGCGCTAAGATCGGACATTCATTCTTGTAGTGACCCTCTTTCTTACAGTACGCACACTGGTTCCACTGATATTGAGGTCTCGGTGAACTATAATCTATCCTTTGATACGAGCCCTGTTGCGTATTAGTCTGATTCGTGCGAGGCGGATATGCCTGTTGCAAAAGAACTTTAGTTTTTAAATCTTTCGTTTTCTTGTCTGATTTCTCTTTTTCCTCTTTATCCCTGTTTTCATAATACTGTGCAGTTGCAAGTATTTGCGCAGTTGTAGAAACAGCCCACGCACTCTCTGAATCCTTTAATTTATTGCATAACTCAGGTAACAAATTATGCACAAATTTATCGACAAACAGTCTCTGTCCTCCTTCTGTGCTCATATCCTGACCACTGTGATCTACAAAAGTCTCTTCGAACCTGGTGAAAAAGTCGGAGACACTTTCGTCTTTCTTCTGCCTGCATGCTGATAACTTGTCCCAATTAACACGCAATGCGGGCATCAGAGTCTTCATTAAGTCGATTATTCTACCTGGAAGATTAGCAATTAGGGGTTCGGGTTTTGCACCACCTGTTTGCTGACCATCCGCTGCAGTGATGGCTGCCCAATCACCACCTAAGGCAACTTGATGATCCTCTCTACGAATTTTAGCCCAAATTGGTTGCGGAACTACATTGCCAAATAACATATCGATGTCCGCTAAATTCATTATACAAGCCTCAACTGTCTGTGTTAATTCCTTATAGTATCCAGCAGGATTCTTACGCGGATCTGGCAAGGCCTGCTTCACTGCTAGCACTTCGGCTTGCTTCCACGGAATGTGTATCCACACCCTTTGGAATTGCGCCGGAGCGGCTGCAATACCATGGGCCGCATTAGCTTGCACAGCTTCGCGCCAAATTGGAGGAACCTCCCTCATTGGATATTGGCGACTTAGCTTCGTTTTACTTTTCTCTAAATCTCTTGGTGAACGAAGTGATGGGTCATTTCTATAACTTAAAATCAGTTCCATCGCTTCCTCTATATTTTCACCTACTATCATTCCTGCAGCAAACTCTTTCTGAACCTTAATTAAGTCTTCTAGATTTGATTCAACATCATCTTCTTCTATTTCCTCACGTAACAGCGAGCACATCTCGTCAAAGACATACCGTTGCGTTGGTTCTTTCCACTGCATAAATGTATCTAGCACATCTCTCGTACTATATCTCCTACTCTTCGAAATCCATCTGAGAGCCGTAGAATCTAAAATTCCCCGTTCCTCAGTACTCGGAAGCTGACTACGTCTCTGAACAGAGTCAGAAGTAGGAGTCTTGATTAAAGTTTTATATAAAGGAGACAGAATGTTAGAAACAGAATCAGTGATTCTTCGACGAACAGAAAGTGGAGTCAACACACTAGCAGACGCAGAGAACACAGTAGAGGTAGGAACAGATAGCGGGACAGTAGAAGTATCGAAAAAAATAGTTTGTGGAACAGTAGGTGTAAGCGAGACAGATACAGGTATAGAAGTCGGCAACCCAGGAAGAGGAGGAGCCGTAGGAACATTCGCATTTACCACAGGAGGTACAGGAACTTGATTCTGAGGGGCAGGAACACCAAGTTGTCCAGCAACCGGCAATAGAACATTCGGTACAAGTGGAGCCGTAGCACCTTGTGCATACGGTGGAGGTGACCGTAACAGATAAGACAGCAGAGGATCGTTTTCAGAATCCTCTAGTATCTTAGCTGTTTTCGATGGCAAGGCAGGGTAGCACTTGTCAATCGCTAAATTATGCTCTCTAATGGCCACCTCTATGGCCTTCTCTGACTCGTTAACTTGCAGCTGCTTAGCCGCTTGTTCTAGAGTCAACTCTTCTTGCTCTTTCTGTTCTTTCTTTAACCTTTTCATTTCTCTCTGTTTGGATTCTTTTCGCCAGTAACGGAAAGAATCAAACATTGCCGGCCGGGCTTTCTTCCTAAACAATTTCGCTTCTAAATTGTCAAGGATTTCGGGTTCAAAACTACCATGCAGTGGCCAACTAAGGACACCATCTTTCTCAGTGTATCGGACCCACACCTCATTATAAGATATAGGACCCACACCATGTTTACAATACAAGTCATATAGGGGAGTCCCAATCGGAGGAACCAGACATGAGTCCTCCAATCGTGAGTCACGGTTGCAACCAAAACAAGACAACATACAATTCTTCCGACTTACCATTTTTCAGACCGGAACACAGAACAAACAAAACAAGAAACAGATATGTGCACCTGAACCAAGAACTTAGGCCTACCAAAACGAACTGATGTATCGATACCCAAACTAAACCAAATAGATTATCGTAACCAGAACAACCAGTGATAATCTTACGAAACCAAACCAAACCAAGAATCGAAAACAATTTAACAACCTTTACGAAGTGAGTAACCAGCTAGCTATCACTAAATACTTAACTGAGGCACTGAAGACGTCACCAAGGAGAAACCCGTCACGTTTCGCTGTACTAAGAACTGCACCTCGGGTCCAAGACAGGGCGACGGTCAAGGCAACGGCCCACTGCAGCCGTCCTGAACGGGAACCCTCGTGGAAGAGAACTTCGGGCCACTTTTGCGATATGCCGGGATCGATGAAGTGGGGCGCCTCCCTCAGGAATCTTCTCACGAAGCTTCTCGAACTCTTCAGGCTTTTGGACCGGTACCGAATGACGTCGCCCTACGTTGGGCGCCAATTGGAGTTCTGGACTTTTTGGTTCCGTCCAGAGGTGTCAGGGAACAACACCCAAAGACCCCGGAGTTCCACCTGCCTTGGTGCGCAAATGAACAGAAACACGGGCTTCTCGATGGTGGCGTCAAAGACCAAAGGTTTATTACTGCAGGGACACAGAAGTCACAGAAACCACACATGGGCAGATTCTAGGAGCCTGTTCAAATTGTACAAAGAGGGTTGCTCCTTATATACTAAATTTTGGCCTTCAGGCGAATTCTTCACATGTTGGTACATTCCCAAAACCTTTGTACCCTAAACAATAAATATCTGGCGTTACACAGGAACCGTCGATAAAATCTGATACCAAACATCTACGAAGAGGGGTTCCCACTAGTTCATCACAATCCCTTGTCAATATTGCATTCAAGAGCCGGACCGCCTCATCGTAAATTTCGTTACCTCCCCCTAATAAAGATTCAGAAAGAAAGAAAACGGAGCCAGGTGTGGAAGATAGAAAAGCGGGATAAGAGATGTTTGTAGGTTGTAAATGGGCAAGGCTACCGGCTTCGGCCGTCTAATCATGATCAGGACAATGGACACGAAGACCGGTTTGGTGGGGCTGGCCTCGGGCAGAGGAGGCAGCCTTTGTCGAGTCATGCAGCTACAGCGTGATCTGGTTTAAGGTGCACGTGTCATGAAAGAGGTGAATCTCCGGCTAAGGCTACGTGTCCTTAATCGAAATGAAGTGATCAGAGGTTATTGCGTATGTGAGGGCAAGAAACACAAAATGGCTGCCATGATCTAAGATGGATGCCGTGGGTAGATCAGAAATGTGTTCATAACAGGAGCGCTCTTGCTCGTAGCGTAGCGAAAACATCAGGATATGCTAAATGGATCATTTGCGGTTCGCTGATACCAATATTATGTATTTCCGACAATATTGAAAACACGGGTTCAAATCGTGACGGAACCTCAGTTCCTTTTTAACAGACAAATAGACAAGATTAGTTTCTGTATGCGTTCACAGCTCGTTTTTCTGTGACAAAACTGGCCTCATTAACAGCTGTATCTAGAATTTCATTTTCCCTAATGTTGCAAAGATGTTTTCATTAGTGTTCATTGGAGAACTAGTACCGAATCTGCTTGTCAGAAGACACGACATTCTTTTTCAAAATTCGATTTGGCCGCCGGGAACAGGACTTACTGAACTTTGAAACTTGTGGCCTACACCGAAGACCATCCACGGACTTGAGTCCCCGAGGTACCCAGGTGGCAATTGAACAACAACGGCCAGTTAGACACGTGGTACTTCCGGTTTTGTTCTTGGTCATTGTTAACTGCGACTTGCTGCCTGTCGACACGGCTGACATGGGTCTTGCTGCCAGCTTTATGCTTGTTTTCTGCCCTCGTCCCCTTGCCTCTACAAGTTTGTAGCGCAGAGAGCCATTCTGACCAGATCCCAAAAGTTCAGTCAGGGCTCAACGCTCATCATGGCGGGCAAGACACAGACCGAGAAGCGAGCAACCAGGGGCACATACCGAGGGGGTGTTGCCCAATCCCATACTATAGATCGCTTCACCCGCCCGAAAGGATCCCCTGGCGGTGTGAGTAAAGTCTTTGACGAGACTGGAGATGGCTCTCCTGCAACTGAGGAGCTGACATTGAAGGACGTTATGGGCGCCATCGCAAGTGTTCAGTCCTCCATGGGCAAGCAGTACGAAACACTGGCTGCTAAGATAGACACGGTGGCGATCGAAGTCAATCTCATTAGGACGGACTTGGCGAAAACCAATGAGCGGGTCAAGTCCCTGGACATCAAGACTGCAAGCCATACTACGGATGTCTCGGATCTTCAGACCGAAGTTCGTAATCTACGAACGTCTAACGACTTGTTCGCCCGTCGGCTGGATGATTTTGAGAGCCGGTCCAGACGCAACAACGTCCGCATTGTTGGTGTTCCGGAGAATTCCGCAGACTTATCCACAGACCTTCTGGTGGAGGACCTTGTGTTTAACCACTTAGCACCCAATGGCCTCAGTAACTTTTTCAGGGTGGAGCGTGCTCACAGAGTCCCTGGCGGGAAGCCCAAACTGGGAGCCGCTCCGAGGCCTATAATAGCCAGGATTTTTAATTTTCGGGACAGGGACGCTATTCTTCAAGCATCACGCTCCAATGGTCCCACTAAATTTGAAAACGCGTCGATCAGTTTTTATCCTGACTTTACACAGGCGGTGTAAAAAAAATGCATGGGCTTTACGGGGGTGAAACGCCGACTTAGAGACATGGGACTGAAGTACGCCATGCTTTTCCCGGCCCGACCGAGGATTGAATATGAGGAACGTGCGCTCTTCTTTGACCGCCCGAGGTGGTCAGTAACTGGCTCGATACTCTGCCGACACATCGTACCAGCCCGGAAAGATCGAGGGGCGCTGAAGGTGGCCTGGAGGAACAGGAGTAGTGAGTCTGCGCCGGCGAGCCAACTTTACGGACTTATAGCAGTGGCTCTATGACTGTTATGTATACATAGTGTGAATACCCGGGGGTGGGGGGAATCGGGACTCTTCCTCTTCTGGGGGCTTTTTCTCTCTTCTTGTAGGTTAGTTTAATGGGGCGACAGGCACACTGCAAGTTGGGGTGGCTTTTTGGTCTACCGCAGGGGTACAGGTTGGGGGGGGGGTTTTGGGGGATTTTCTTGGGGGTGGTGGGGGGTCTTTAATTTCTTGTTTGTTTCGAGGCTGCGCTCTGCTGCATATCTTATCTCTTGTGCCTGTTTCTTGGTGGGGGGCATTGTTCTCATTTCTGGGATGGGGGTAGGGGGCTGAGGGTGCTGAGCTGGAACGTCAATGGTCTGGGCGATAGGATAAAGCAGGGGATAGTTTTGCAATACTTGAAGCGCTACTCCCCAGATATAGTTTTACTCCAGGAAACGCATCTAATAGGAAACACGTGCCATGCACTGAATAGACGGAGCTATCGCCTGGTGGCTCACTCTGGATTCACCACTGGGTCAAGGGGGGCGGGCGTCCTCGTTAGGAACTCCCTCACCCTGGAGATAGATGACACTGTGCTGGATGATAGAGGCCGATATGCGGCTATTACGGGACGCTGGGAGGGGAAGACGATCTCCATTCTTTCTGTGTATGTCCCGCCCGGCCTACAGTCCACTACATTTTCTGATTTGGGTAGGGTGGCCCTGGGGTTCCCTGAGGGCATGTTGGTTGTGGGTGGTGACTTTAACTCGGTTGTCAGTGGTAATGAAGATCGTAGCCCCCCCAGACTTCTCCCGACATCGCAATTATGGCTGGGCACTTTTTTGGAAGTGCTGGGTCTAGTGGATTGTTGGAGGCAACTGCACCCCGGACAGTTACAGTATACCTTTTACTCGGGAGCCTATGGAAGTCTCTCGAGGCTTGATTATATCCTCATACCGGCGGTGCAGATGGTCTCTGTAAGGGAAATTAGACATCTAGCTAGGGGGATCTCGGACCACTCCCCACTCTGGCTTACTATTGACGTGCAGTTGGGGACCGGGGGTCGGGTCGCTCCGATTAACCCCTGGCACCTTCGTAATCCTAAAACTAGAGCCGAGGTGGTTAAATGCATGGATTATTACTTTGCCGAGAACGAGGGGTCGGTGTCCTCCCCCATCTCCTTGAGGGAGGCTTATAAGACTGTGATTCGTGGTCAGACTCTGTCCTTGATTGCTAGCGAGAGGAAACGTAAGAACGAGGAAGTGGTGGGTCTGGAAAATGAAATTACTGCATTGGAGGAGAAGATGGAGTCTGGGGCTACACCCGAGGGACTACATTCTTTGGCCCTTAAACAGCCTGATTACAGAGCTCTGGTGACTGATGCGGACAAGGCAATGAATCGTGAGCAACAGGGGCGTCTGTATGATGTTGGTGATAAAGCGGGAAAGTTGATTGCTTGGTTGGACAAGAGAGACAGATTGAATCAGGTGGTGCCTGTTGTTGAAAAGGTGGATGGAACGTGGGTGGTGGACCCGGTTGAGAAAGTTGAGGTCTTTGCCCAGCACTTTCAGAAGGTTTACGCGCCGGTCTCGGACAGGCCAGAGGAGGACTCGCATTTGCTGCTTAGGGATATCGCGTTGCCTAGCCTGTCGGAATCAGACAAGGAGCTTATGGAGGCGGAAATTTCCGCCGATTAAATAGCGCTCGCTATCCGCTCCCTTCGCTCGGGGAAGGCCTCAGGCCCAAATGTCATCCCGGTTGAGCTGTACCCTGACAAAATGTCACCGCACCTTCGTCGGATGTTTTCGGCACCGTGAGATCTCGGATCCCTTCCCCGGGATCAGAGACCGGCGTCCATTGTGGTCATCCATAAAGATGGAAAGCCCCGCGAACAATGTTCATCGTACCGGCCGATTTCGCTTTTGAATGTAGAACCCAAGATCCTGCGAAGCTTTTGGCGAATCGGCTGATAACGGTGGTTAGCGACTTGATACACCCGGACCAGTCTGGGTTCATTCCCCATCGAAACACTGCGCTTCGTCTTCGCCGTCTTCACGGCGTATTAGCAAGGGCGGGGTCTCTTAGTGAGCCGGCCATTTTGGTTTCTCTGGATGTCTCGATGGCCTTCGACACGGTGGAATGGGCATATTTGTGGATGGCCCTTGCTAAATTTGGTTTCGGCCCTAACTTCATCGGGTGGGTTAGGCTTCTATATGAGCAACCGCTGGCCCAGGTGGTGGTCAACGGCAGGGCCTCGGAACCCTTTGTTCTCGGACGAGGCACGCGGCAGGGCTGTCCTTTGTCGCCACTGCTCTTTGCGCTTGCCCTTGAACCCCTTGCCGCGTGGCTCCGATGGGAACCCTCGCTCAAGGGCATTCGGTGGTCCCCTGACTTCGAGGATCGTATATCGTTGTACGCGGACGATATATTGTTGTACCTCACTTCTCCTCGTAAGTCATTGGGAGTCTTGTTCTACGTTTTGAGTTCCTTTGGGAGAAATTCTGGCTTGGTCATCAATTGGGCCAAGTCCTGTATCTACTCTCCTACAGGAGAATTGCCTCCCCTGCCTCGCATCTGCCCGATACCGGTCTCGTGCGTCGGCTTTAAGTATTTAGGGATCTACATATCGTTGGACCCCGCAGTACGCTACGAGCGAAATTTGCTTCCTCCGCTTTCCCGGCTTAGATCGGATGTCACGGCGTGGTGTGGCTTGCCGTTGTCCCCATTGGGGAGAGAGGCCCTCTTTAAGATGATGTCTCTTCCCCGATTTCTGCATGACATCCAAAACACGCTTGATCTGGTGCCTGCCAGTTATTTCCGCGAAATTGAGGGCCTCCAGAGGAAGCTGGTGTGGGGCGGGTGACCTCGCATCGCATTTGCAAAATTGACTTTGCCCTGGTATGACGGCGATATAGCGTTGCCTGATATCAAACGATATTACTGGGAGTCCCAATTGAGTGCAGTCAACCATGCCATGTACGGTCCTGTTCCGAATCCCGCATTCGAGATGGATAGATGGCAGCTACCGGGGGGCGACTATAATAGGGCGCTCTACTCCAGAGCTGCCAGGAAGAATTTGACGGGCCCCACCGGGGTGGCGGTACGAGTATGGGGTAGTGCAACCGCGGCCACGGGGTAGTCGGACAAGCTAACTAGAGCAACCCCCCTGTACGCGGCGGAGAGACTGGGCAGTCTTTGGACGACAAAGGGATTCGATAGATGGGACCTCATTGGCATCAGTATGGTCGGTGATCTTTGGGTCAAAAACAGAGTCAAGACTTTTGATGAACTCAAACAGGAATATAAATTGGGTGATAGGGAATACTTCCGATATATCAAGGTCCGCCACACGCTTGAGTCGGTCTCCCCAACTGGGACCACTATTCCGGAGTCCTCTCCCCTGGAAGATAGAGTGCTTGACGGGTACGTCCCCGATAGCACTATCACTCTCATCTACAAAAAACTCATCAATGATCGCTTGGACCTCCTTGTACAGCTTCGTGGGGTTTGGATCGGCGATGGACTGGAGTTGGACGATGAAGACTGGCAGACTGGGATATCCTCCCCCAAAGAGGGCGCGATTCCGGCGCATCTCCGGCTGGTGCAATTAAAGATCTTGCACCGTGTCTATGTCACGGGTCCAACACTGATGTGTATGGGTTATTCCGTGGATGGGTTGTCTAGGCGTGGTTGCGGTATGCTTGCTACCTTTCTTCACATTATATGAGAATGTCCGGATGTTGTGGTATTCTGGAACCGAGTGCATGCTGTGATGGGAGAGGTGACGGGTGTTGTATTTTTGCCTGAGGCCAGGCGCTGTTTGTTAAACATCTGGGAGCCGAATGATTGCAGTGTTGCTCAGACTCAATGGGCCACCCTCGGCAACATGATTGCAAAAAGGGACATTGCCCAATTGTGGGGGTCTCAAAGGGCACCTTTAGTCTCAACTTGGAAAGAAAATATGGACTGGTGCATGTTCAGAGAAAAAATTGTATATGTCGCCCGTGGCCAGCCCAAGAAGTGGGGAAGGATATGGGGTCAATGGAATTCGTATCGAGGAGAGATTTGCACCCCCTTTCATAGAAGCTTCCGACATTGCCCTGTCCCCATGACCGTGCGTTTCAGGTTATTTGCTTCCTACTGTGTATGATTTATTTGTTTGCTCTCGGCCCCCCTCCCTCTTCAAGATCTCTCATCCTTCATTGAATGGCTCCCTGATCAATTTGCTCCCCCTACTGCTTGAGACAGTCACTACAATGTATAGTTTTCGCCTCGAACATCTTTTTTGTGTTTTTATTTATGTTTGTTTATAAAAATATAAAATGTGAAACCTTTTATTTATCCTCCTATTGCCACTGGCTCTCTGTATTATCGTGCTTTATCGCTGCCGGGCCCACGGGTTGTCGGCTGATGATCTGTGTATTATTGTGCTTTTGGTATTTATTGCTACTGACCAGCCTCCGTGGTTGTAGGTCTGTAATTGTACTCCTTTTCTTCATAATAAAGGTTTTAAAAAAAAACAACAACAAAAAAAAAAGATAGAACTGAACCAGTTTATCCTGGAAATTAATACATTTGTGGGAACAAGGCCTATTTTAAATTGCCTGATCATTGGTATGGGAGTTGCTATTTTGGAATTGTATTCCCAAAGGTGTACCATATAGAGAAAATCAATGGAAGCAATGAAGAAACTAATGGATTAACTCTTAGTAGAAGAGCATCATTTGCTGAAATTGTGAGTGACATATTCAGTGCAATAATACCTTCAACAGGAGTGGTTCTGAACACTCAAAGAATTTGCAAATTGTCAACAGTAGTGGATCGCTTATCAACTGATGCTGCTAGTGGATTTTTAAAGATCAATACCGAACTAGTTGCAGTAAGATCAAGGGTTTTACAAAATCGACTTGCTCTTGATACATTAATGGTAAAAGAGGGTGGAGTCTGTAGAATGTTGAAGATGCAACATTGTTGCACTTACATTCCAGACGAAAGTGTAGAAATTAAGAAGTACTTTAGAAATATTACACATTTGAGAGAAGAATTGAAACCACTGGAGGTTGACAGTGCATGGAAGAGACTAATTAGTGGTCTCTCTTCAATAGGTAGTGGTTCTCTAACGTAGGAAAGAGTTTTGTAGGTAAAATACTGATGGCAATGGTGGGAATAGCACTAATGATTTTAGGGATAATAATTTGTTGCAAATGTCGCAAAAATAAAAAGACATAGGGGCATATTATCAAGGGGGTTTATCTCCGCTTTTTTTGTTTTAAAAGCCAAGAAAGCGGAGATAAAATTATCTTCCTATTACCTAACTGTCGCGAACACCAGTTAGCAACAGCTAGTAGGAGATAGCGACCATCTTGGGCCCCACTTTGCATGTCAGTGATATTTATCACTAATGACATGCAAAGTGGGCGTGCCAAGATGTTAACGACTGGAAACAGTCGCTAACATCGCTATCTCCTATTACCAACTTTTGGAGATATTCGCGCTAAGAGCGAATATCTCCAAAAGCTAACACCTGCCCTGAGCAGTTCTTAGCCATGTTATCCAATGGGAGGGGGATAACATGGCTAAGTGCATTAGCTCGGTAATGCATGAATATCGCTGACTTTTCAGCGATATTCATGCATTGCGGCTGATTTTTATCACATTTGCGATAAACCTTGGTAATACAAAGGTTTATCTGCGATAAAAATCGCCGCAGCTCAGCGGTAAATTTTTTTCTCAAACCAATCAATAGCGATAATTATCGCTATTGCTTGGTAATATGCCCCATATACAGTAAATAAGAAAGGGAAGAAAAGAAACTTCAGTGAAATTGAGCTTGAAGAATTAAATGGGGATTTGCATAAAAAGATGAAAAACTTCCACATGAATAATGGTGAAAAACCTAAAAGAGTGTTTGAAGAAATAGAAATGAGTAAATGTTGAAAAGTTGGCATATGTTTCTGTAATTGTTGATGATATAAAATATCATCAAAGAAGGGATTGATGGAGCAGGGTTTCACTCATAAAGAGACTTGCTTGAATTCAACCCTCTCAAAATAATATATAACTTTAATCAACATGTTTCATATTACTAACAATGCACCACACAACATTTCTACTATCTAGGGGAAGCTTACATATGTCATTTTACTAACAGTAACTTGAATGCCTTAAAATGGCCGCCGCAACGCAACGCGGGAACCTTTCTGCGCATGCGTCTGTCACACTCACGTGACATGACGTATTCTCTGCTTTGGTGGGAAATCTTTGCTTCTGCGCTCTAGAACTAAAGATGGCTGCTCTATGTTTTCATGTGATAACGCTTGCATTGCTGCTTTTATTAAATTGTTCTTTCTGCTTTAAGTCCTAACGCTGTAGTTAAAATAAAGTAATGGGAATAGAGTATAGATAAATGGTATACAGTGCATTCATTTATTCTTTGTTCTAAAACTGTTTCTTTCTGACTTAGCTACTAGCTCGTATTTGGGCCTTATGTGTCATTGCTGAACTCCATCTTGAGACTCTCAACGCGCATGTACTGATTTCTCCCGAGTCCTTAAACCGACTCGTCCAAATAGCTAACCTGTCACTGACCCAACGCACTCAATAGGCGATCGAGAGCAGAGGTGCTGGCGGAGCACTCTGTCAAAAGATTCGATAACCCAATCGGGGTTCTGTGGGAGAAGGTTCAATAACCCAATTGGGGTCTGACTGTTAGCTGCAGAGAGGGGTGTGACGCTGGCGTTGCACTTTAGTTGTGGGTGCCGGTCCTGACCTGTGGTGGTCCTGTCCTAATCCAATTTGGTCCGTATTTATCCTGATTCGGGTCATCTTTTCTTTTCCATAAACATCGCGCCAATGTTACAATGTTTCTTGCCGGTTTTGTCGTTTTATCACAGGCCTATTTCTCCCTATCTACTAGAGATGGCGCAATAGAATCAAGCATTTTGGTAAGCATTTTTAGAATACCTTGACCTGCACCTTGCTGTTTTAGGCTGAGGGATCCTTGCTCAGTTTCCATTCTTTGTAAACATATCACCATTTTTACGGTGTTCTCGTCTGTTTTTGTCTTACATCACATGCCCTGCTCTCCCTCCCCCATTTTTGTTAATAGTTGATGCCTTAGAATCATCTGGCATTCAAATAATCAAACGTGAACATATCCTGTAAATGCCGCATCATGGCTACTTGTTATGTTTAAGGTATATATATGCCTCTGAATTACCTACGCTTGATTGGAAATGAGCGTGTTGCATATTTTCTTACTCCATTAGTCACAACTATATCTATTTAATTGTCTACATTTAGAATATATATAATCGGCTGGATATTAATATAATGCAAGAAATCTACAGCACTAACTGAATCTAGAGGATCTGAATCAAACACCCGTACTTTTACTTTCAGTATGTTTTCCTGCAGCTTCTATTTGATATACACTATCTGCCTCCAAGAACCGTCCAATTTACAATATGTCTCTCGACTTTTAGGATAATTGAGGCCTAGACAATCGCCGTTCTATATGACAAATGGGACCTGAATTAATTAATTACTTGTATTGACGCCTGCGGTTATTTAAGAAAGTAAGTAATTTTTGATTATTTTTTGCTGAGCTTTGCTTGAACTATATGGTTTGTAAAACTAGGATCTGCAATTATTATGCCACTTCTTCAGCTAAAGGGCACATCTATATGTTTGTATATCTGCAGTTGCCATTTTTGGGAGACAGAAAAATCTTCATATGCCTTAGACTATGATGTTTATACGTAATTGATATCAGAACCAGATATATGCAGTCCTGATCAGGTATTACATAATTCGATTTCCTCTCTTTCTATCTTTATTCCTTTTTCTCAATAGACAGAATCAGCAAGTTGTACACATATGATGTATGGTCTCATTTATTTTCTCTTTGACATCTGGTGTACATCCTATAGTAAATCTCCAAACATTTTACCAAGTGTTGTGACGATTCACTTTCACTCAATTAACAATACTCATTACTTATTATGCTTCATTGCTATTCTACTTTGTATCGGTACATAATTATATCGATACTTACTACACCAGTCTTTTTGTCTAAAACCATTTAGCCTTGCCTTGTTGAAAGCAGACTGATCTGAACAAAGATATCTGTATATGTTCAATATATATATATGTATAAGAAAAAGTTTTCTCTTTGCTGTTATATATGTTTCCACGCTAGAGAAAATGCAATATGAAATGTACATATAATCAATATATTAGGTATACATAATGTCCTGTGCTATGCTATTATTGTAATGCACTGTATATATATATATATATATATATATATATATTAAATGAATTATGTATACATTCTTATGTATGATTAGAAATGTTATAAATAGGGCACTGTGCCTTGTATTTACAAAGAAAACACCAATGTTTGATTACGAACAAAATGAGAGACATTAATGAGTTAATGTGGGCGGATTGCTTTTACAAGGATCCGCCTCAGTGGAGTTCAGGAAAGCAATAAGTACCCTCTTTTATGTCCAGTAACGTATCATGTGATCAAGCCTCTGGCTAGAGGCGAAACGCGTCATGCAGGACTGCTTGGGTGTTAAACATTTGATGGAATAAACACTACTTTTGCACAAGAGCTGGGTCTGGCTTGTTCGTTCTAATCCAGTCGGAGCAGCAGAACTGGGATGCGGCAGCGTCGAGCGATACAAATGCAATATTTAAAACGCCATTTTTTGGCTTCTACGGTGTAAGTCAGACCCCTCCCCCTTGGATTGGCTTGGCGGCAGGAAGCAAAACGGTTCCCTAACCCGGAACTGCAACTTTACACGGCTCCGGCGAGGAGCACACCGCGTACAGCCCCTGGCGACCATGAGGATTACCTACTTGTCAACGGGAGTCGAGAATCGTCGGCAACGGTGAAAACCCGACGACGCTTGAAGGCAGCCCAATTCAAGGTAGGACAGATTTGGAAAAGCCAGTGGGGAGAAGTGCAGACTCGTATGCGCGCCACTTAACTTGGGGTTCCAAGGTCAAGCCGCGGCATCGGTCTAAGTGTTTACATCCCGTAGCAATCACCCTGAAATTAGCAACTCGGACAGTTGTAAGCAATATGTCTGCTGATACGTTACGAAGCAGGGAGGAGGCGGCGGACAGTATGTTTGACAAATCTCCGGCTGGAGGTACAAACACACAGGGACCATCATCGCCCAGCAACGCTATTACAACCAGCCCCACTTTGAAAGACACATTTAGGAAGTTGGAGAAACTAATGAAAAAAGAACAATCCAAGTGGTGGGAGAATAAGTCTCTATCCCGGTATTTGGAAGTCGGAAGAGTGCCCAGAGGGCTAAGGATAACTCTAGCTCCGAGTTACGAGGCGCCTGATCGACAATGCTCAGTAGATGGGCGGAAATTAATTTGGAGTGTTCCGCTAAGTTAATGACACTCTTAGTGGAATATGCGGAAAGTGACCGTTTGAAGATTCAGGCGGAAATTGAACAAATGGAAAATGAAATAACCAGTTTGGGGCCCAGTGAGCAGATCAATAAATTACGAACAGAGATGTTACAAAGAGTCAAAAAGGGTGAGGAGGTGATAAAGAAAAGAAAAGCTTACAAATTTGAACGAGACCGGCTGGACTACCAAAATGGCCAAATCTTCACATATGCCAAAAAGTATGAAAATGTGAAGGCTCGCGCAAGAAAAACCCGTCAAGTAAACACAGGAAACAAAACAGTTTCAATTTCTTCTACGGATGCGAGTATAACATCGGGTAGTGAGGAGGAAAACGAAGCTGCGGGATCCTCCACGGTGGGATCAGAAAAGCTTTCATTAGCCCAGGAAGTGAGTTGCTTGTGCCAAGATCGTTGCGACACTCTGCGACCAAGAATAGAAGGGAAAACACAAGCAAGCAGCTCCGGAACAACCAGAAACGACGGGCAAGGAGAAAATGCCGGCGTTACAAAGCAAACCAGCAAAAAGCAAACAACCAGAGGCCGATGGAACAAATCAAAGAAAAAAGCAGCGCTGAATTAATAAAGGAAAAATCAATCATCAACCTTTCAAAAACCCCCTTATCAACTAATGATGAAATGATTCTTGGATTAGGCTTATCGTATTGTCCGCCATCTAATTTTAATTATGCGACACGAGAATGGATTCATACCGTTTTGTACGTAAGCTAAAACTGAGCAAATATTTCTTATTGCAATCAAAAAGAAAAAAACAAACAGGATTGCAAACTAGCCCTTCATTGTTAGAGTCAGCTGATCGACCAGTGTTCGATGAAATTTGGGACTTGCAACAAGAGGGATGTGTTTCTGGAGACTTACCTTTAATGACATCAAGGGAAGATCAAGGAGCCAGTTACACTCATTTCAAGCCAAAGTCCACTTTTCAGCCGATTCTGACAAATGACAACATTGATGTGTACCATGATTTGGTTATCAAAGAACTTAAACAACTATATGTTAAGACCAACAAAAAACATGAAGTCGCTAACAAAAAGAACCAATGCTATTATAATCTGATTAAAAAACTGGAATCAGAGAAGAACCTGATCGTCCGCCAGGCCGATAAAGGCGGAAACATAGTCCTTTGGCCACGGGATATGTATGTTATGTTATGTTATGCTATGTTATAATGCGTTTATATAGCGCACGGCTACTCAAGTGAGTGTCCCGGCGCTTTCCACATGCAGCTCAGAGTAGAATAACACAACAGAGCACAAACAAACACCAGATGGGAAGGGGAAAACAAAAAAGGCCTAAAGGTTAAAAAGCCAGGTCTTCAGACTCTTCCTGAACTGAAGCAGATTGGCGGTGCTGCGTAGCGTCAGCGGAAGCGAATTCCACAGCTGGGGAGCCTTACAGCTGAAAGAGCGCCCCCCAGCGCGGGCCTTCCTCACACACGGAACCACAGCATTAAAGAGGGATTCAGACCGCAGAGAGCGGGCTGGACGGTAGAAGGCCAATCTCCGCTGCAGATATCCAGCACCTGAGCAAAACAATGCTTTGTGCATCAGCGTCAGGAATTTGAACATGATCCGCTTCCGTATGGGCAGCCAATGGAGTGTCTGTAGCAACCCGGAAGCTCGAGCTCGCCTGTGCAGGCCGAAAATTGCCCGGGCGGCAGAGTTCTGCGCCACCTGCAGGCGCTGGACCAGATAGTCAGGAAGGCCAAGGAAGAGGGCATTGGCGTAATCCAGCCTGGATCCAATGAGAGCTTGCACAGTAATCCGCCTATGCTCCACAGACAGCAGTTGTAAGAACTTGAGGAGCATTTTCAAAATGCCATAGCAGGTGCCGGCCAGACCGAGAACATGCGTTCTCAGCGAAAGCTGATTGTCCAGCTTGACTCCCAGGTTTTTGGCAACCAATGATGACTGTACAGGAGGACACATATCAGACGGCCACCATGCCCGCCATTCAGGATCGGTGGCACAGCCGAAGAATAAAACCTCCGACTTACTCGAATTGGCTTTCAGACTGGTCCGCTGGAACCAGTCGAAGACCATTCCCAGGCAGCCCCGAATACTCTCTCCATCAAACCCCTGATCTTTACCGCATGTGAAGAGGAGTTGCGTATCGTCGGCGTAGGACATGATCTGGGCCCCATGTGCCTCCACCGCGGCCGCCACAGGGGACATGAAGATGTTAAACAGCGTGGGGCTCAACACAGAGCCCTGTGGAACCCCGACTCCCAATGGCGGCATCTCGGCGGAGCTCTGGGAAACCCAGATCGTCTGGCGGCGGCCCTCAAGAAAAGATGTAAACCATTTGAGCACCGTCCCCCTAAGGCCGATGTCATAAAGCCTGGCAAGAAGCGCCTCGTGGGGGACGGTGTCGAAAGCCGCTGGCAGGTCTAGCATGACCAACATGGCCCTGCCGCCAGCATCCAAGGTCTCCCTGATGATCTCAGAGACCTCCAACAAAGCCGTTTCCGTACTTAAGTTAGGACGGAATCCAGATTGGGATGGATGGAGCAGATTGTTAGCTTCCAAAAAGCTCGACAGGACACCATGGGCATGTTTTTCTGTGATCTTGGCTAGAGCCGGGAGAAGTGAAATTGGCCTATAATTGGCCAGAACCTCGGCGTCAAGACCCGGCTTTTTCAGGAGGGGGATCACCATCGCCCTTTTCCAGGTGCGAGGGACACTCCCCTCCCTCAGGGAGGCATTGAGGATGGGGTTGACCAAAAGGTTCACCACTGCCGCCATCCCGGCCAAGAATTTGGCAGGGCAGGGGTCTAGTGGCGAGCCAAATTTAAGATTGGCCAGCAGCAACCTGGACGCTTCGCTGGAGACAGCTGAAAAGTCTGACAGCACAACAACAGGCGTGCACGATGGACTGCGTCCCGCCCCGGGGCCGCGGCATCCCTCCTTCGACCTCTCCACGAAGGAGGCCTGAATCGCCTTGATCTTGTCGGTAAAAAAGCTAGTGAGATCACATGCCCACGCATCCGAAGATACTAGAGGGGGCGAGAGGGAGCTGGGGGTCGCGAACTCCTTCACGATGGTGAAGATCTCCTTGCAGGAGGTCGCAGACGCCTCAATCCTCCTAGCCAGATATTCCTTCTTAGCTCCCAGGATGTCCCGGTGATAGGCCTTCACAGCCGCCCTATAAGCAAGTTTGGCCTCCCCGTCGTACAGAAGGCGCCAGGCCCACTCGGCCACCTTACATTGGCTACGAGCCACGCGCAGCGCCTCCGTGAACCACGGCGCAGATTGCCGTATAGCCGTGGACCGGGGTGCTGCCCTTGGGGCAAGATCGTTCAACCTTTCGGTCAGCCACAGCTGCAGAGCCTCAGTGTCTCTTTCCAGATCACCCGAAAGGTGGCATGGATGGTCCACAAGCGCCTGCTCCAACATGTCGGGCGTCACTCTATGCAACGCTCTCGAGGCTGGTCTAGGCAGCTTGGGGGCGCTATTGTCCAACCGCCCGTTCTCCAGCACGGAAAACCTAATCAGCCTATGATCCGTCCAGAGCACCGGCAAGGTTTCGATATCAGCAATCGGGACTGACGAGAACACTTGATCTAGGGTATGCCCTTTCTCATGTGTTGGACCCGACACAAACGGTACGAGGCCCAGCGGGGATGTTGTAGAAGCGAGTCTGAAATACAAGGTATAATTAATGATAGGAAAGACAGACACAACCACAGAATTTGTCAGCTCAGAATATGGTATATTTATTATGCCACAACAAATACAATTTAACGTGCAACACGGTGACAGTCAGCATAGAAGCTAGAATGTCCAAAGATTTATTGTGTTTGGTATACTTTATAGACTCAAACCACAGGACCTCTGAGGTTCCGTGACAATTGTAAGTGGTGTTTTCGACTCGCACGAATATGGTCGAGTCTTGTATCTATGAACCGCAAATGACGAGTTTAGTAAGTGTGCGCAGTTTCGCTGTGCTAACTTAAACCGTTCGTTTGTTATGTGGGTTTTTCATCTGTACCCACGGGTTCCATCTTAGATACGGCATCCATTTTGTCTCTTGCCCTCAAGTAGTCAGCGAACGGACGCTGTCCGCTTCGCGACCCTGGGACTCCCAAGATATTTGCGGAAGACACATGTTCTTTGTAAGTGTCTTTATGACGGGGGGGGGTTGCTGCTGTAAGGCAGGTGGCGCCGCTCGAGGCTCATCTTGCCGCACGGGCTTATTGTCTCAAGCTGTGCATCTCATTAGGCACGTCCCTTTGATGCCTGTATCTCGTGTTTCTCGTTACCTCCCCTTTTACACCCTTTCCGATCTCCCTACTGTCTCCGTCTTCCTCTGCACCTGTCTTCGCTCCTATTTCGATCTACTTTACTGCTGATTGGAATTTGCTAATGGTGGGAAGATGGGTTTTTACAGTTGGGAACCGCCAAATGTTTCCGCACTTATGTCCCGGACCTTGTGTGTTTCAAAGTGACCAAAGCGACCCCTCTGGGAGTTAAATGTGGGAACCGGGTTGTAAACTTTTGTGTTCAATGATTCCTATGGGTAAAAACTGTATAAAAGGAGCGATCCACAGAACCAATTTGAAGCAGTCTCCCCGAACTACACTCGATGTACTTCCTGTGACTTCTGTGTTCCCTGCAGCAAATAAACCTTGAATCTTTGACGCCCAAGGAAGTGTCCCGTGTCTCTGTGACTTGTACGCCGGAGCAGGTTACCCACGAAGGTTTCAGGTGTTGTGCCCTGGCACCGCTGGGTCCAAAAGAACCCAGTCCTTCAGTTGGCGCCCAACGTGGGGCTGCATCAGTGGTACCGGTCCAAGCCCGACGATCGTGAGGAACTTCGTGTGAAATCTCCGAGGGAAGGTGCACCCCGCTTCATCGATCCTGTTGTCGAAATAAGTGGCCCGAAGACTTTTCCCGCGAAGATTCCCGCCTCCGGACGGCTGCGACGGACTGCTGCCCTGACTGTAGACCTGTTTTGGCGCCTGGCGTAGACCTTGGTATAGCGAGACGACTGACGGGCCTTCCTGAGGACGCCATCGATCTTTGAGTTAAGTATTTGTGGGTCGCTCCCAGAGTTCTTGGTTGTTGACACTCTAGCGAGTGTTTTTGTTGTTCACGCTGTGTGAGTGTTTTTGTCGGTGACACTTTGCTAGCGTACTTTGTTGTTGTATTGTTTGACGACTGCAGCCGCCAAAAACCGAGGGTTTTGTTCTTTGCTGGGACTTGGTAAATCCCGTAACCCTTGAAGTTTGTGAAACTCGGCTAGTGTGCGAGATGCCTGGTCGCAGTACTTTGTTCAGTTGTTTTAGACCTTGTGGTGCGGATTCCCTGCTGGAGGACTCGTGTCCGATACCTCCGGTTGGAACTCCTACTTATGACTTATATAGCAAACATGGGCTAGGCCCGATTGCTTTTAACGATTATTGGATTAAATATACAAAGAAAGACGGCGACCTTCGTTGGCCACCTCACGGTAGCTTTGAAGCGTCGATCTTAGATAATTTGGAAATAAAGTTGTTCGAACGTAAATCAAGGCCGGCCATGTTTGATGCCTTTCGGTTGTGGCGCAAAGAAGCCCGACAGAAAGAAATCAGACAGAATAAACGTAGTCAGCGAGATACTGTTGCTACTATAGTGAAGAAAGCTGAGCAGTTTCAGCGTGATAAGGAGGATAAGGATAAGGAAGTGTTTGAGAGACTACAGCGTATGACCATAGATAAATGCTATCCCGCTTTGCCTACGGAGTCGGATAAGAAGGAAGAGGCAGTTGAGGATCCTTTAATGTCCTATCTTATGAAGTCACCACCTCCGTACGTACAGGGTACCGCAGTTCCTGTGGTCCCTGCCGTACCTGTTCTTCCACCTATTGTTCCTCCACCTGTTCCTCAACCTGCACCCGTTCTTCCAACTGTTCCTGCTCCTTTGTCTGTTTCTATTCCTACTGCTCCTCCGCTTCCACATACTCCTGCTCCCGCTACTGCTCCTGTGTTGTTAACCCCTGTTGTTGCTACTGTCTCTACTCCTTCTCTTGTTAGTCCTGTGTCTTACTCTTCTCCCTCTACTCGTAATCATAATTCTCCCCTTGCGACAAACTTCTTTCAGTCGCTCGGACCTGTTTTTGGGTCTGCTGGTTCTGATGGTCCTCAGAGACGTAGTCAGCTTCCTGGAAACAGAGAACGTGTTGCGCTATATAATATGGCGATGGGTTGGATGGTAAACCCCCTTAGAAATCCACCCCGTGTTGTTCTCGAGACATTTAGTCAATTCAACATACCAACTCAGAGATATGTGTTTGACGAAATGTGCAAGTTCCTACATGATCAGATAGCGGCCGATGCGCCTGACGAGGTGCTGACCGCCCTGTCCGACCTTCGGCTTCAGTTCGCAACTGGACTGATAGTGGATACTAATGTTCGACGTGCTATTGAGCGGTTGCTATCTCTTCGTCCCGCTCCAATTCCTCATGCACTATTTCTGGAGGATATTGAAAAACAACCAGACGAGTCTGGCCAATATCCTATGCGTGAAGTTCCGCCGGTTTGGATACCAGCGGATACTACTGCTAATCCTCAGGTAGCGGCGCATTTTGAGAGAGTGTGGATACACCTCCCATGGAAACGATCGGAAGTGCTTCAGGTGAAACAATCTTTGCCCGATCCTCGTAAAAATCCTACTGGGTATTATAAAGAATTATCGCAGCTCGTAGATGCTACGGTAATGAATCTTGCCGATATCGACATGTTGTTTGGCAACGTCGTACCGCAACCGGTATGGGCTAAGATTCGTCACCAAGATCACGCAAATGAATTAGGTGGTGATTGGGCTGCCATTACAGCGGCAGATGCTGGACAAGTGGCTGCTACTAAACCCGATCAATTGATTATTGCTCTTCCTCAGCGAATAATAACATTAATGAAGACGCTTATGCCAGCCATGAGAGTCAATTGGGACAAGTTGTCAGCCTGTAAGCAGAAGAAAGATGAGAGTGTATCAGACTTCTTTACGAGGTTTGAGGAAGCATTCATTGATCATAGTGGGCAAGATATGGGTACTGAGGGTGGACAACGGTTGTTTGTGGATAAATTTGTGTCGAACTTGCTGCCCGATTTGAGCAATAAATTGAAGAATTCAGAGAGTGCATGGGCCGTTTCTACCTCAGCTCAGATATTGGCTACGGCACAATATTACGAGAATAGAGAGAAAGAAGAAAATGACCGTGCTGATAAAAAGACGAAAGAGCTAAAAACTAAAGTGTTGTTGCAACAAGCGTATCCGCCACGTTCTAATCAGAATGCGCCTCAGCAGAATAGATCACAGTCGCAATCGAATCGATCGCAGTCACGTAATGATTCCTCTTTCCAAAGATCCTCGTTAGGGTACAATCAATGTGCTTATTGTAGACAGGAGGGACATATTAAATTCAATTGCCCTGCTTTAAACGAACGTAATAGTGGTAATTCATCTAAAGGAGGTCGTGGTGGTTCACAACAGGCATCACGTGGTAGAGGTCGTGGTGCTCAGAATGATCGCTCTGACAATTCATCAAATTCTAATAACTGTTTCGATCAACGTGGATCATCGCAAGGACGATCTGCGCAGTACAATGTAGACGATTATTACGTCGATCAGGGAACTGACGACAGTAATTACTAGGACAGCCAAAGACAAGGAGAGGGAGTGGTATCAGTTCCGGTTGATCAGAGAGGGCCTTACGTCGCAGTTGCTACATCGGGCGTCGTTGAGCCTTTTCTGTTGGACACTGGTGCAGCGAAAAGTTCTATCATGCATTCGAAACTCCCTGGCGCACCTTTGTCTGGCTTAACCAATGTTTCCGTTGGATTCTCTGGCGCCCCCGTTAGCAATCCAGTTTCGCGCCCTTTGCCCCTTCAAATTGGGCCACGTGAGCTAGAAGCTCCGTTGATTTTGACTACTGGTTGTGGTGAAAATCTTTTGGGTCTGGATTTGCTTAAACGCTTGTATGCAACTTTGTATTGTTCTCCTGCGGGTGTAAAGCTTACGTTAGGAGAGAGAGTAGTCTCTCCCATGTATTTGTCTCTCGATAAGCTTCCACCGGAATTGAGTTCTCTTCCTGCGTCTTTGTGGGCGACGGGTCCAAATGACGTGGGCCTACTTGATATCTCCCCTTATGTTGTTCAGTTGAAAGCTAATGTGCGATTGCCACGTATTCCCCAATACCGTATCTCCCTTGATGGTGAACGAGCTTTGTTAGCGATCATCTATGACTTGATCGAGAAAGATGTTATTGAGGAAACTCGGGGAAACGTGTGCAATAGCCCTGTACTGCCCATTCTTAAACGTACTGATCCTACCAAACCGCCTGTTTATCGTTTTGTTATCGATTTACGGGAGGTAAATAAAATTGTGGTTCCTCAATTCCCTGTTGTGCCTGACATCACGGCGCTGCTGACTCTGATTCCAGCTACTGCATCATGGTTTTCGGTGATTGATTTGAAAAATGCGTTTTTCAGCATCCCGATTGCCGAAGAGAGCAGGGACCTTTTCGGTTTCTCTCTCGGTGGACGTAGCTTCCGGTTCAAACGCGCTCCTCAGGGCTACTGTGAAAGTCCATCGATTTACAGTCAAGCCTTGAAGGGTCAACTGGATGCGTTTAGGTTGCCGGTTGGTGCGGCTTTAATCCAATACGTCGACGACTTATTGGTGGCTGCCGATACTCAGGACATTTGCAAAATTGCCACGGTGTCGTTGCTGCAACATCTCTGTGAGTTAAATCACAAGGTGTCACCTTCTAAACTCCAATATTGTTGTCAAGAAGTAACCTATCTAGGTCACTTATTGTCAAAGGAGGGAAGGAGATTGACCCCAGAGAGAATTGCAGCGATTGCGCGAATGGCTGTGCCAAAAACCCAAAGAGATGTGCGTGCCTTTCTAGGTATCACGTCGTACTGCAGGCAGTGGATTCCTAATTTTTCATTGCTAGCGAAACCATTGGTGGCTCTTACGTGCAAGGATGTTTCAACTCCTTTACCATGGACGGAAGAATGTCAGAAAAGTTTTTCTGAATTACGTGATGCATTGTGTTCGGCTCCTGTGTTAGGTACCCCTGATTACAGTAAGCCGTTCACGTTATATGTTCACGAGAGGGAAGGTTGTGCTTTGAGCGTCTTAACGCAACCTTTTGGTGGTAAGCAACGTCCATGTGCATATTTTTCCTCGACCTTAGACCCAGTAGCTAGAGCATTGCCGAGTTGTTTGAGAGCAACTGCGGCAGCTGCGGTCTCCATCCGACAATCAGCAGGATTGGTCATGGATAATATGCTTACGGTGATGGTTCCGCATGCAGTTGATACTCTTTTGAATCGAACGAAAACTCAGCACTTGACGAGTGCAAGGTTGTCTGGGTACGAATTGACGCTCTTGGCAAGCCACATTCAGATAAAACGTTGTAATGTCCTAAATCCGGCAACCTTGTTACCAATTAGTGCAGAGTCAGATGAAGTAGCAGAACACGACTGTTACTTGCGGACGGAAGAGGAAACGAAAGGTCGAGTAGACCTTAAAAACACCCCATTGGAAGATCCGGATGGCACTCTGTATGTGGATGGGTCATGTTTTAAGTTGCCGAATGGCGATGTGACTACTGCTTATGCTGTTGTAACATTGAATACTGTTGTTGAGACTGCAAGATTGAATCAGAATTCTGCCCAAGCTGCAGAGCTGATTGCTCTCACTAGAGCATGTGTGTTAGCGAAAGGGAAACGTGTGAATGTGTACACCGATAGCCAGTACGCTTTCGGTGTAGCGCATAGTTTTGGACGATTGTGGCGAGAGCGTGGTTTCTTGACGTCGCATGGCACGAAAATACAGCATGGCCAGCTTGTGAACGATCTTTTGGATGCATTGACTTTGCCTGCACAAGTTGCAATTGTTAAGTGTAGTGCGCATCGTAAAGTGACGGATGATGTTGGTCGTGGTAATGCGTTTGCAGATGAGATTGCTAAGGAGACTGCCCGGAACCTTAGCACTCGAATGTATGTGACGAGTTCGGTCAGGTGGCCTACAGAATCGAGTATGTGTGAGGATACTATAGAGAGCGTGAAAGCAATTCAGATTGGGGCCACCGACACTGAAAAGACGAAGTGGAAAGAAAGTACGGGAAAGTTGGATGCGAATGGTTGTTGGATTGATTTGTCAGATCAGAAAAGATGGATGTTGCCTGATGCGTATGTGCTGGCCGTTGTGACAATGGCACATGGGTTAGCACATATTAGCGCGAAAGGCATTTGCAAGTTGCTGGCTGCTGTGTGGAAGAATGATGGAATTACGAAATGTGCTGAACGTTTGGTGAAGAATTGTATGGTGTGTATAATGTACAATCCTGGCAAAGGAACCCCAACCCCCCCTGGCAGTTTTGCTCCTCCTTCGTATCCCTTTGAGGTGATTCAATTGGACTTCATCCATATGGAGCGATGCAATAACCTGAAATACGTTTTAGTTGTGGTTTGCGCATTCTCCCGATGGATTGAGGCCTATCCCCTCAAAGACAATACTGCTTTGTCTACTGCGAAAATCCTACTGAAGGAATATTTTCCTCGGTATGGAATGCCTAGAGTCGTGTGGTCAGATAACGGAAGTGAGTTTGTTGGAAGTGTGATGAAGAGTGTGTGTAAGGGCCTTGGAATTAATCAGAAATTCCACAGCGCCAATCATCCCCAGTCAGCTGGATTGGTTGAGGGGTACAATGGCACCCTTAAACTAAAGCTAGCGAAGATTCAGGCTACGACTGGACTTTCGTGGCCTGATGCTTTGCCTCTAGCACTACTGTCAACTAGGGCGACTGTACACTCCCGAATAGGGCTTAGTCCCTATGAGATAGTGTTCGGCCGTCCTGCGAATGTGTGGGGGGTTCCTAGGCCAGGAATATTCTCTGATCTTGAGTATCCGATGTTGATTGACTACTTACATGACTTGACTGCTAAACTGAGGTTAATTCACCAACAGGTTTACGACGCCTTGCCGACGCAGACGGAGGGTCCAGGCCACCAGCTCCAGCCCGGGGACTGGGTGGTTACTCGTAACTTCTCACGCAAGAACAATCTGGACCCCCGATTTGTCGGACCTTACCAGGTACTCCTGGCCACAAGGACTGCCGTTCGTCTTGAGGGGCGGAAAAATTGGGTACATGCTACCCATTGTAAGCGAGTCCCTATTCCTTTGCCGGCAGACCCGTGGGTAAGGAAAGGCATTGCGTCAACAGAAACAGAAACATTGTCGGCGTTTGTACCTTTTAGCGACGCACAGCTGGTTGGAGAACCCTCAGCGCAGCAGAGAGCCACTGTTGAACACTTGTCAGCAAAAGACTCAAGACCAGATCAACCAACTGATCAGCAGGACGCTGTCTCTTCAACGGATCCTTTGTTCGACGAGCAGACACGTCCCGGGAAACATCGATATTCTTTGCGATCTCACACTAAGGACAAATAAAATTTTCTTGCTTTGCTGAAATTGATAACTGCAATATCCTCGTTTCCCATGATCAATTTTGAACATTCGTATCATTGAAATTTTTTTTTGTACATATATCAAGCTTCTTCCTTGTATCTTTTTACTTCCACAGCTGAGAGATATTGTGCTAATATATATACATATTGTGTATCGAAGGCCGTAGGGCCGCGCGCGTACTTCCTTCTGGACAGTAGGTCTTGACGCTAGGTTAAAGGCCGTCGGTTCCTAGGAACTCCTGGGGATTGACTATTGCTGCACAGAACGAAGTGCGTCAAGAAACGTTGCGGACGGTCGTAGGGAATGGCATTTTCGAAGCTGAATGATTTGGAAGGAGCTCAGGCGTACAGAGTCAAGCTGCAGCAACTCAGTCGTACCAAATGTTTCATATTTCAATTGTTTGTGTTGTTTCTGACTGCTTCTGCATTTTTGGCGGGTGGTGTGTATTACACGTTGTCCTACTTTCTACCTTCTACACCTACTCCTACTCCTTACCCTAATCTTACCTCTACTGCTTCTCCCCATTCCTTTCACATGTTACCGGAACACGAGCAGGCTAGACGTGTAGAATTCCGCAACAATTCCTTTATTCAGCTCCTCCATCAGCATCAGTTAGTGGTTAACACTACTAATTGTTGGGTGTGTGGGTTGATGCCACATACTGCGGGTAAGGGAATTCCATATCTGGTGTTACCGTATAGTTCCCAAGGGTCAGCTCGAGCATTCCAAACAATGTTTCGAAGCACACTGGGTTTCCACCCCATTCAAGAACAACGTTCCCCCAACTCTGGTCCTACCTCGTATCAGAGGCTGCTATCGATGGCAATAGAGGATATGGAAGATGAGATCCATGATCCTTTTCTTATCCCTAAAGAGGAGGTACAAGCCTATAGGGTCCTAAGTAGAGGGGAATATAGTATGTTCACTAATGAAAAGCAGCTTAAAAGCTCGCCTCCAATATGGGTCGTACCCCACACTGGTAATCTTTGTCTTGTGGGTCGTGGTTCGCAAGCCCTACCTGGAGCAAGTGCTTGCACTGAAAGCTACGTTCTGCCAATGTTCTCGTCCCCTGTGTTTCTGGCTGCCAAGGGTACATACTTCATCTGTTATGATCGTGCATACACATGGTTGCCCGCAGACTTCATGGGCTCATGTTTTATTGCAAATCTGTTGCCTCCGACGTTCACTGTAGATGCCGATTACCATAAGACTAGAGTTGTACGAGGCGTAATTAGCGAAGAGGACACTGCCGGTCAAGAGGCAGGAGACTTTTTCAAGGGTTTCCTCCCGTTTTGGGGACCTATGGTTAATAGTAGGAACCTGAGACAGTTGACTCGAGTGGTAGAATCGACAGCTAATATTACTGCCAGTGCCCTTGGTAATATCACCACAGAACTTCAGGCGGAGAGACTTATGACGTTACAAAACCGTATGGTTTTAGATGTCGTCTTAGCAGATCGTGGTGGGGTATGTAGGGTGATCCATTCGAGCTGCTGCATTTTCATTCCAGATAATGCTCCTACTGTCTATCAAGCCATCTCGAAGTTGCATAAGATCTCCGAATCCATACACGTGGATGTAGGGGATTGGACGCTACTTGGATGGTTTTGGGGCCTGATATCGACTTGGGGTTGGAAGATTCTGATGATCATCGGAGTTGTGGTAGTGTTCCTGTTCACGTGTTGCCTTTGTGTGCAGTGTGGTCCTGCCTTATGTGGCCTCTGTGCTACAACGTGTATGAGACAACCATCTGTTACCAAGGGGACTCGATTGGACAGAGCTATGCTACAACGACATCTTGATGGTCTGATGAATATCGAATATGATTCCGACTAGTGCTTGCCTACATGAGGGCAAAAGGAGCGTCTGAGGTTCCGTGACAATTGTAAGTGGTGTTTTCGACTCGCACGAATATGGTCGAGTCTTGTATCTATGAACCGCAAATGACGAGTTTAGTAAGTGTGCGCAGTTTCGCTGTGCTAACTTAAACCGTTCGTTTGTTATGTGGGTTTTTCATCTGTACCCACGGGTTCCATCTTAGATACGGCATCCATTTTGTCTCTTGCCCTCAAGTAGTCAGCGAACGGACGCTGTCCGCTTCGCGACCCTGGGACTCCCAAGATATTTGCGGAAGACACATGTTCTTTGTAAGTGTCTTTATGACGGGGGGGGGTTGCTGCTGTAAGGCAGGTGGCGCCGCTCGAGGCTCATCTTGCCGCACGGGCTTATTGTCTCAAGCTGTGCATCTCATTAGGCACGTCCCTTTGATGCCTGTATCTCGTGTTTCTCGTTACCTCCCCTTTTACACCCTTTCCGATCTCCCTACTGTCTCCGTCTTCCTCTGCACCTGTCTTCGCTCCTATTTCGATCTACTTTACTGCTGATTGGAATTTGCTAATGGTGGGAAGATGGGTTTTTACAGTTGGGAACCGCCAAATGTTTCCGCACTTATGTCCCGGACCTTGTGTGTTTCAAAGTGACCAAAGCGACCCCTCTGGGAGTTAAATGTGGGAACCGGGTTGTAAACTTTTGTGTTCAATGATTCCTATGGGTAAAAACTGTATAAAAGGAGCGATCCACAGAACCAATTTGAAGCAGTCTCCCCGAACTACACTCGATGTACTTCCTGTGACTTCTGTGTTCCCTGCAGCAAATAAACCTTGAATCTTTGACGCCCAAGGAAGTGTCCCGTGTCTCTGTGACTTGTACGCCGGAGCAGGTTACCCACGAAGGTTTCAGGTGTTGTGCCCTGGCACCGCTGGGTCCAAAAGAACCCAGTCCTTCACCACCCATATGACACATGACAATAGAAGTATTATACGTAGCACAGTCCACCATGATTCCCACAGCCAATGGGCACAGAACTGTAACAAGAAATCTCCTTGTAAGGTCTGATACATCTGATGCATACATACTGTAGCTAACCATGTGATCTGAATGGGCAGTATTGGGGTCAGTCAATCAAAATGCGAGCTGCCATGGCCTGGTATATTTCCATACAAACTGCGACATAAGCAGGCGATGAGTAATATTGCGAAATCTTGTTATTTGTTAATATAAAGTATTGTGCAAGCCGTGTGTCACGTACCTCGTCTGGGCGTGGAGAATTGCAAGGACAGCATTTCTCAGACTGTGAAAGAGCAAAACACCCCAAGATGGAGGTTTTTAGATGTAGGCTAAGTTAATAGGCCTGAAGCTATTCTATTTGGTATCAAAAGGAAAAGATGGCTTCAACATCTCCCAAATCTGATACCAAATCAATATACCCTGCGTGACAACCGATTCATGCCCATGGCTGGCATTTCTGCCACTGCCTGCAGCTCCTGTTGCTCCGGCTCATGGCCGCGCTTATTGCCACAGCGCATAGAGCGTGAGCAGTGGGAGACAAGGGATGCACAGCAGACTGGGCAGACCTGTATCATAATGCAGAGTGTCAACAACACAGCTGCTATTATGATAACAGCCTTTATGATCCATGAGCCCCAACCTGATAGCCACTGCATCAGTTTATCCCAGAACTCACCAGTGTGTATGCCCTCTGCCTCATCCCTAATATCCTTTATGTTATGGATTGCCCTATCTATGTTTTGGCTGTTGTCAGGTATATATGAACAGCACCTCTGGTGGATCACCCGACAAACCCCACCCTCTTTGGCTAGGATGATGTCTAAAGCAACCCTATTTTGAATTACTACCGCTCGCATGGCGGACAGCTCTGCTGTTATGTTTCCCAGTCCTGCTGCAGTGGAGTCAGCCAGATCCTCAATCATTCTAGCTAACTCATGTATCCTCTGGGTGGTGTACACTACTCCAATACCTGGGATCATTACTCCAACAGCGGTCATAAAATGATCAACCCATCCAGCTGTCCTTCTCATCCTTGTTGGCCTCACACCTGGCCTTCTAGCCTGTGTTATGTCTGAGAAGTGGACCATACGTGGTATTATTGATGCAAGGTAGCAACGGCCATACCAACCTGGAGGTAGGTAAAAGTAAGCCCATGGTCCGCAGACAAAAAATAGTCCCTTGTAACCCACCAGTCCAGGTGAGGACCCAGTGTTGCTATCCTTGATACGTGACAGTCTTGTGATGTGTGTGCAGTTGCTTTTGCCCACAAAAATCTGGTTCACCTTCCTAGGTTCCATTATTCTCCTCATCTTGTTTATCCTGTCCTTACATGCCAATAATCCTTGTTGTCCCTGCAGCAGATCCTGTAACACACAAGGGTATGGTATGCATGACTGCTGTGTTGAGCAGTTATGTGCTATAGTTATGTCTAAAGGTAATTTAGGTGCTCTGTCCCGTTGCATCTCTTCATCATATAGGATGCAGGATGGGGCTAGGGACAGCTCATCTACCCTAAACCTTGGTATATTAACCTCCTTGTTTCCACTCTGGTCATTGCCACTCCCCTCAGCCCTGTTTCTGGATCTCCTGTCAAATGTGCTAAGCATCTCAGTGTCTGACCTTGTAGGGTGCATATTCCTGCATGGTGCCCATTTCTTTTTAGTTTCTCTGGCACCCTGTCTGATACTCTCTATATTGGAAACATTCAGTGTTGGGGCTGCCGCGAGGCCAGTGTTGGGAGGTGCAACTAATACTGACATATTGTGTTCAGTGGAGAGTAACTCATGCATCAGAATACAACCCATATACTTGGAAACTGGTAGTGCAATGTAGCTCATGCTGTGCTGTGTATCTGTAGGTAGTTGGGTGCATACATAACAACCTGAAATGTTCATGATCTGTACATATAATTTCAGCATTTCAACATATTTATTGTTATCATATTCTTCCCACAATTCTCTGTCATTCTCTTCTGTAACCTCCTTCTTCCCTAACACAATCTGGTCTGGCACAACTATGTTTCGCTCTCCATGTTGTATAACTGTATTATTTTCATCACCCACTTTGTCATGAAGAAATGGGATGTCAAACTCCTCTGCAAACATTATAAACATTGTTGTCAGAACTATCCCAGGTACTGGTGATAATACAGCTGCCAGAATATATGGCCATTTACGCTCATTTGTACTTGGCCTAGGCATTTTAAAAGCGTTTATGGGACTAATAATAAGCCGTTATTTTCGCCCCAATTGACGTCTGTAACAATATGTAACCCACTGTTTTCTATGGCAATTATAATACTTTGTAAAACTTCAGTACGTGCTGTTGCTAGCTCCTGGGCTGATGGTAGGAAGCCAACTATTGGGAAGGAAAGGTCATTCAGAATAAGGGTCTGCAGCCCGCTCAATATTGGGGGATTTGGCACTGCTACTCTCTGAACAGTTGTTACCTCTACTCCTGGTGATAACGTTGCCACTGCTGACCTTATTGTTATATATAACACCCTTTCTTCCACCACCCGTATCGTAATCCACCTGTGTACTGCAGGTGGTGCAACCTGCATATCTCAATTTTATTAACAATCAATAAAATGTGGTTACAACATCCATTATTGCCCCCCAGCCAATGTGATGTATGCCAGATATGACACTGTCCAAGATGTCAAGGCGTGTGTTTGCCAGTTCCTGTGTTGGTGCTTGGCTGCCAAATGTGGGAAATGTAAGCTGTTGCAATATCAAGTCCGTCAACTTGCTCATCAGTGGTGGTTTTGGTACAATCAGCTGGATTTGTCCCTTCTTTTCCACTCCTGGCCACAATAATTGTATAACTATCACCAATTCTGACTCTTGTACTTCTATTGTCATTTGCATCAGTCTACCACTCCTTGTTGTGATCAAAGGTGGTCCAGATGCGGTGGTAGTCATGTAGGTAAATATAGTCTATTTCCACAGTTCAATGTTCCTCTGGTGCTTCACTATTCCGTGTTGTGCTTATAGTTCTTAATGTCTAACTAGCAGGGTCTTGTATCCCTATATTTGATACAGACCATTTGAAATCAAATACGTTGGTGCCTTTGCTGGGTCTGACAGAGGTTACCAGTACATAACAGACAATAGGCACTTGAAGGAGACAGGTGTCTCTATGATGTCATCTGGAGGACGTGTATGCCAGGCACAGCAGATAGTTGCATTGGTCAGTCTGTTGGAGGGTTGGCCCGCAGCCAGTAGGAGATCTCTTCTTCCTTATCCCCTGTCGTGCTGGTCAGGCTGGTCCTTCCTGGTGGATCGGAGGTTGTACCTATGGCCCGCCTCAGGTGCTGCTGGTGATGCTGGTGGAGCTTGCTGTCCGTCGTCCTGGTCCGCCGTCCGCTTGGTGTGGGAACTGTGTATCCACGAAGTCAATCCCTCGCACTTCACGGCAGTCGCTGTGGTCAGTAGGACGGTGTAGGGGCCCTTCCACCTAGGCTGGAGGCAGTGCCGTCGGGTGTGGGACTTGATCCAAATCCGGTCGCCAGGCTGCAGGTCATGTGGTGGTGGAGTTGCTGCTTCTGGAAGAGCCTGCAGGACCTGGCGGTGAAGATAACGTAAAGTCTCAGTTAGTTTTTTACAGTAACACAAAAGCAAATCGTCTACTATTGGCAGAGGCGCAGTGGACATATGACCTGCAATATTCATCGGGCGGCCGAACAACACTTCATGTGCACTTAGTTTAGTTATCCTGTCAGGTGTACTTCTCATGGCTAGCAGAGCTATTGGCAGTGCATCCACCCATGATAGTTCTGTGGATGCGCAGATTTTCCCTATTTTATTTTTCAAGACCCCATTTTTTCTTTCGACTGCACCTACCGCTGGTGGGTGGTAAGCGCAATGCAACTTCTGGGTGACCCCAAGGCCTTTGCATAGACCCCTTATCACCTGAGAAATGAATGCAGGCCCATTGTCTGAGGCCAGAAGTATTGGGATCCCAAATCTGGGGATCAAGTCTTTCAGGAGACACTTAGCAACTGTTAATGCATCACAGTTCTTTGTGGGGTATGCCTCTGTCCACTTACAAAACATACAGACGATGACCAAAACATTTCACAACAAATAATATCTGGGGGTCAAAAGAGAAAGGAGAGTTTGACAGTAAGAACCACTATACCAATTGCGCACAGAACAGTGTCAGTGAGAAATAATAATTAGTAATTGGTCAAGTCGAGACTCAAGAGTACTAGGAGAAAAATGTATTGTTCCCATCAGAAGCCACACTGTACCGCCCTTGTTGTCATCATATGGGATCTCCTTACCCAGGAGACAAGACGGCCGGTAAACATTACCGTGACCGAAATGTGATATGAGAGCAGAACAGAGGAGTGTACTCTTGAGTCTCGACTTGACCAATTACTAATTATTATTTCTCACTGACACTGTTCTGTGCGCAATTGGTATAGTGGTTCTTACTGTCAAACTCTCCTTTCTCTTTTGACCCCCAGATATTATTTGTTGTGAAATATTGAATTAGGGGCATATATCTGGCTGGTCGGTAAACCTGCCCTTAGACCCTCCCCACTTGTTGTTGAACGTGATGACCAAAACATGCCTGTACTTCTGGGTGGGGGGCATGTCAATGAAATCCATTTGTAGGCTTTCAAACGGTCCATGAGGTGGAGGGAAGTGACCAGGTGCAGTATGGGTACTCTTACCAGTGTTATACTGCACACAGATAGTGCACTGTCTGCAAAGTCTCTCAGCTGCTTGACGAAATTTGCTATGATACCAGCATTGTGAAAACAGCCTAATCATTCCATCTCTCCCAACATGTGAGGGGCCATGGAAGAGACGTGCCATTGAAGGAAGCATTGATGAAGGCAGGCATATCTTCCCGTTGGGCCCAGTCCATAATCCTTCCTCTGTTTTCACACACCCTCCTTTTGCCCACCCGGTCATCTCCTCAATGTCAACTTGTTTCTGGATGTGGATTGGGTCAAAATGCAATGAGTCTTGTTTAGCGTCCACCCTTTCATTGCTGCTCTCTATCTGTACCATTGCTAGCTGGCAGCCTGTCAGTGCTATCCTCTTTGCTTCTCCATCAATGAATGCATTGCCCCTTGACACATAGTCTCTAGATGATGTGTGTGCAGCACATTTTATGATGGCTACCTTGGATGGGAGCAGCATCGCCTGGAGGAGGTCGCAGATCAACTGCGCATGCTGTATCTGTTGCCCTGCTGATGTGAGGAACCCCCTCATGGACCACAATTGGTCGAAGTCGTGGACAACACCGAATGCATACTGGCTGTCGGTATATATATTTACCTTTCTACCCTCAGCCAGGATGCATGCCCTTGTCAATGCCACGAGTTCAGCCGCTTGTGCACTTCTGGCAACTGCCAGCCTCCCTCCCTCCAGTAGTTTGTTGGCGGTACCCACCGCGTAAGATGTCTGTAGATCCCCTCTTTCATCTCTTAAACATGACCCATCTACAAACAGGTCCCCTGAGCATCTGATAGTGGGGTGTCCAGTAGATCTGGGCGTACCTTAGTATGCCTGTCTATAGCCAGGGTGCAGTCATGAAAGGCATCATCTGAGCAAAAGTCCTCCAAAGCATGCTCTGTTGGTAAGAGACATGCAGGGTTCAAGGTGGTGCATCTCTTGATGGCAATGTGTGGTGCCAACAGTACTAGCTCATATCTGGTGAGGCGTGCATTTGTCAGGTGCTGTGTCCTGGTGGAGGTAAGCAGAACATCCACAGCATGGGGAACGTGTAAAACAAGGGTATGGGCCAATACAATGTTTTCTGACTGTTCCACCGCCAGTGCTGCAGCAGCCACCGCTCTGAGACACGGTGGTAACCCAGAAGCTACTGGATCTAGCGTGGCTGAGTAGTAAGCTACAGGACGGTAGTAGGAACCATGTTTTTGGCTTAACACCCCTAATGAACACCCTCCCTTCTCATGGCAGAACAAATGAAATTCCTTGCTGTAATCTGGTAAGCCAAGTGCTGGGGCCCCACCCAATTCACTTTTCAGTGTTGTGAATGCTAATTCACAGTCTGGGGACCATGGCACCTCATCGGGAATCTCTTTGTGTGTCAATGCTTGCAGTGGTTTAGCAATCAGGGAAAAGTTTGGGATCCAGTGCCTACAATACCCCGCCACCCCCAGAAAAGCCCTGACTTCTTTCTGCGTGCGTGGACGGGGAAAACCAGTGATGGTGGAAATTCTATCAGGCAACAGTTTTCTCGCTCCTTCTGACAATTCATGCCCAAGGTACTTCACTGCAGTGAGGCAGAACTGTAGTTTCTTTGGTGATACCTTGTATCCTTTCAGCGCCAGATGGCAGAGGACAGCAATAGTGTCCTCCTCGCAGGCCTCTTGTGATGGGGAGGCCAAAAGCAAATCATCAATATATTGGATGAGAGTGGATCCTCCCTTAAGTACCAGGGAGTCTAAATCTGTTTTTAGTGCATTTGTGAAAATGGAGGGGGACTCTGTATACCCCTGGACCAATCTACACCAAGTGAATCTCCTTGAACGAAATACAAAGCTGAATAGGTACTGACTGTCTCGATGCAGTGGTATTGTAAAGAAGGCGGAGCTAAGATCCATCACGGTAAAGTGTGTGGCTGATACAGGGATATTTGATAATATTGTTGCAGGATTTGGAACCACAGGGAATGAGGGCTCCACTATTTTGTTCAATTCTCTCAGATCCTGAGTAAAACGATACACAGGGGCCCCATCTGGGCCCTTGGATGCCTTTTTAATGGGGAGTATCGGGGTGTTGCAAGGACTGGAGCGTATTTCTTTGATTATTCCCTGCTTTAGGAGATCTTTTATGACAGGTGCTATTCCTTCCTCTCCTTCTTTGGAAATTTTATACTGTGGTACTCTTGGGAGACGGGCTCCGGGTTTTAATTTTATTTGTACTGGTGGGTAATCTAAGACTTGTCCTACATCATTAGCACTTGTGGCCCACACCTTGGGTGGCACTGTGTCACGTAACCTAGGGGGTACAGCAGGATTGGGGCATGTCATGTAAGCCTGTAACATCAGACCATTTGGGCGACTCTCCAGAAAAACCCCTGTTGGTGAACAGTGTATGGTGCATTGGAGTTTGCAGAGCAAGTCTCTACCTAGTAAATTAACCGGACAGAATCTGCTGAAGATGAATTGATGGGTAACAGCTATGCTGCCCACCACTAATTTTAGTGGTTGAGTCAAATACTCATCTATTGGCTGTCCTGTCATTCCGACTGCAGTGATTAATGTCCCAGAAAGTGGTGCCATAGACATCTCAGATGCCTTAAGCATTGATCTTTGAGCTCCTGTATCAATCAAAAATGGTATGATTTGTCCCATTATTGATCCCTCTACATATGGGCCTGATTGGTCCACTGCAATTGCTGGAGCTATTAGGCAGTCTTCCACTTTCAGGCACCCCTAGTATGAACTCCTTGGTCGTGGTGGTGGTGGGAAATCAGTGTCTCTCTGCACCCACCCATCTGCCCCTGTCCAGTCTTGGTGACCTTGGGGATCTGATGGCACCGGTCTGTACTGGTCATTGTCCCTATAATCTTGACGCTGGGGGTTTTGCTGAAAACCTTTCTGACTTTGCCCCCTGTTCTGTGAGGCTGTGTCATCCCCGTATTTCTTTTTAAGCAGTGGGCAATCAGACCTCCAATGACTAGGGTCTTTACAGTTGAAACATGATGTGCCTGGTGGGGGTACGGGTTTTGAACTTTTATTAAAGTTACGTCCACCCCCTCTCCCTCTTATTCTATCTCTCCCCCTGCCTTGTTGTCCTGTGTAGAACCTTTCCTGTGCTACCATCAATCTAACCTTCTCCTTTTTAATTTTTCAGCTTCTATCAATTGTGCATTCGCCTGGTAATCAGAACAATATCTAGCCGCAGACAAAATTTTTTCAATGGGCTCTTGCTGCCAGCAAACAAATGATTGCTGTAAATGAGTTTTTATTGGTGGGCTCAACCCCTGAACAAATGTTGTTACAAACGCCGGCATTGCATCGCCTAGGGGGTTCTTCAACCCACTATTCTGCTGATATACCTGTAACAGGCGGTCAAAGAATGTATTTACACTCTCATCCTTCTCTTGTTTAGTATTGGTAATTTTATTCCAATCTACTTTATTTTCCGGTACCTTCTCTTTTAAATATTTAATTACTTCATCATATTTGTCCTGCACTTCATCACCTGGGGCTCCGCCTTTTTCTCTCTGTGGCTCTGCTTTCGGCCAGTCCACCTTTCCCTTGCACTCTTCCCATAAATCCTTTGGCACTATGATGTTAAATAGGGTATCAAAGTCACGCCACAAAAGACCCCCTAATTTAGACATTTTATCTATTTCTGTGTACCACTTTCTAGGCTCCTCCCTTAATTTAGGGAATTCGCGCGTGAAGATCATCAGATCTTGCCTGGACCATGGCACAAATACGTATGCATTATCCCGGCTACCTGGTGGTGGGGGTATCTCCCTTAGAGGCATGATTAATGTTGGCGGTGCCTGTGGGCGTAATGATTTCACCACGTCTAGCACCGCAAACGTGTGCACTAACTGCTTCCACTGTCGTAATTTATCAACTGCATACTGTAGCCTGTCCTTTAGGTCTGTTTCTTGCCATGCTTGCAGATCTGTATCTATAAAGCTAAACTTAGAAACGTCCCATTCATATTGCAGAGGCAGAGATGGGGTTGCTTCCGTGGTATTTAACCCATTTGCTTTCGCCTGTTGTATGTATCTACTATGTGCTTCTGCACCGTCTTCTAGGAGCTTGGCACGTGCTATAGATAATGTTTTTTCCAGATACGCTCTCCCTTTCTCAGTCGCAAACTTCGCTACTGTTAATTTCTCATCAATCATCTGGCGCAGCCCTTCCTCACATTCTAAGAAGCATTGTTTTTTTCGCGGCTGGGGAACTCTGCCGAGACCCAGTAGAGTCAGGGCGGGGCAGAGTAGAGTCTAGAGGCAAGCTCATCCGTCTCTGAACATTTACCTGCTTGTCAGCCTCACTAACTGCCCTTGCCAGAATCGCGATGTCGTGGTTAGTCTTTAATACATATGTGCATATGTTCCATATTAAAATATGCCATTTAGACGTGTTATAACTGTCATCTAGGGATCTATCACAAAAATACTGCATCCAGGGACAGTTAAGCAAATTTGGGGCGGAAATATTCTGCTGTAAGCAACAGGCTAATAATAGATCCTTCCTTTTCGACTGCGTCTCAGCGATTGCAGCTGCTTCCTGCCTCACTTGCTGTAACACAGCCATGTCTTGGACCTCTTCCAAATCTACCCGTTTAGAGGTCTCATCCAGCAAGCGACGCGTTAGATCAACAGCATCCCTCTTCTGTTCTTCGCTAGGCAGCGCAGTGGGTAATGCTGGTGCTGCTGAGATGCCCATTCTACCCATTAAAATGTCTTCTAAAAGTTGGTCTTCCAATCCCGCATTTTGCTCTAACTCTACTGCAAGGCTTGGGTACACTCCCACTACCTCTAATTGTGTCTGCCTCCAATCCTCATTAATTTGTTTTGCGGCTATATCATGCAATACTTTATTTCTAACCTGTATAAGTTCCCTATGCACCTTGGATTTTACATCATTAGTAGCACGTAAATCTCTTACAAACTCCTGCCAAATATAATACGTTTCCCATTCAGCAGGTCGGATTCTCCTACCCTTTAACCTCAACATTTGCTTCAAATATGCCAGTTTATTCATATCATATGTACCTCGACATGGAAACTGTAAGTCTGGTTTATTAGCAGTCAAGTCATGCCATTTTTTAATAAACAAAATTGAACTCAGTCCTAGGCGTAAAGCTACCACATGTGCAGGCGAATCTTTCGGTGGGGCTGGCTGGCAGCTATCCAAACTATATTTAGTCAAAGGGTTACCCATGATAAATAATGAGCAGGAAGTGTATATGGAGTGTGTGGTATGTATCGTGGACGCAGCGCAAGGTCTGGCCCGTGAACAATTTTATAACCACAATGAAAACAATGCAATCATACCAGACAGATGATGGAGAAAGGTTGCGCGCTGTACAGTTAACACACACGAAATGTCTACAAACAGTTGCACGTCATTTCAGCCACTTTGTCAGCTATACAATTTCACAGAGGAAGCCATTCGCCATGTACACAGACAAATCAGCCAATGCCAGTCCACCACAACCACACTGAGTATTGAAAGAAGTATATCAAGTCTTGGGTGCTATGGTATCTGGCGTCCCATTGACTGAAGAGAGAGAAGACAGAGAGAGTGATGAAAAAAGAATAGCTACTCTCCACCTCCTTGCAATCCTCCTGGATCCCAATAAACTGGGAGGAGGGGGCGGCTAGACAGAGAGTATTTGAGAGCACTCAGAACATATGCGAATTTTCATGCATATGTCAACCAATCAAAGAAGATAGAGCTGGTGGACCCCCTTCCGTCGTTCTAATATCCACAAGGAACAGATAGACAGATAAATAGGAAAACAGATACACAACCTAGGATCCTCCTTCCCCGCAGCGCTGCAAAATGTGCATGTGTGTTGAGTGCGTGGAACACCCTTAGAGCCCTGAAGGTGGATGGGCACCGGATAGTTAATCTTTGTGCCACCTGATAATAACTGGGCAGGCAAGCGGTTAATACATTGCCATGCAATTTATTTTTACACTGAGGCAGTCAGCCAGCACATGTGGTTAAGTCGGAGTGTCAGAAACTAGCCACAGTCATGTCAGTCACTAAACATAGTGCATCAGAACCCTAACTAAAGCACATATCAATACATACAAAAATGTAATGAATTACAAAGGCATAGAGCAACGATAATCAAGGATATCACGATAATCAAAAATCAATCAAGGACATCCCCCGTATGTGCCGAAGGGACTACCCCAAGGCACAGACTCAACTTCAGCGCACCCGGTCCCAGCCCACAAGGCCGTGGAACAACGCCAGGCCACACCACAAAACCGGGGAGCAAACGGCTACCACCATCAAGGGAGCACTTACAGGAAACCCACGAGAAGAAGGGCCAACCCCCGCTCAACCAAGATCAGAGGACAAAAACCTCAAAGAAACACTCACCTCTAGTACACGAAGTCCGTCAAACTCACTGACCTCTGCTCCAAACAATCAACGGCAGCTGTCCAACCCCAGACTGGACTCTCACCGGTATGACAGGAAACTGCAGTAGTACGCCTTCCCACGGACCGCAAGCCAACACTAGTGGGCGCCTGGGAGTCACTGCGTGCATGGAACTCTGTGAGGTACACCGTCACACTGGGGCCGGACAGCGACCGGAGCCAAATACTAGGATGCAAGGAGAAAAACAGCAAATCACAAAGGAGCCCAGAGCCACGAAAGAATCCCTAGGCCCAGAACCGGCTGAGAAGGGAATCAGAGAAAGTACCACGACTCAAACCAGAGCATCAGGGACACAGTCATCAACAGAATGGTGACAAAACAAAAAATAAACGATAACAGCCACCAGAAAAAGGCAGATAAAGACACACACCAACATCGTCCCCACCCAAGCCATACCACAGGGAGCAGCCAGACAAACAGGGCAGAGCCAAGAGAAAATAACACATAAACTGAGCTGAGAAAAAATCAGAGGAACAGAGCAGGAACCAGAAATCACGGGAAACAAGGCAGCCCACGAACAGGCCAGCCACCGGTAACCAATGGAGTGAAGCAGAGAGACGGATAGGAAAAATACAAAATCATCGAACCTCAAACTCCAGGCTCCAAAGGAAACCCGCGGCTCAGCCGCCCAAGGCCCGCGATGTCACCACGAAGTCCGGGGCTGCAATTCTCCACCAAGATGTAGAAGCGAGTCTGAAATACAAGGTATAATTAATGATAGGAAAGACAGACACAACCACAGAATTTGTCAGCTCAGAATATGGTATATTTATTATGCCACAACAAATACAATTTAACGTGCAACACGGTGACAGTCAGCATAGAAGCTAGAATGTCCAAAGATTTATTGTGTTTGGTATACTTTATAGACTCAAACCACAGGACCACCCATATGACACATGACAATAGAAGTATTATACGTAGCACAGTCCACCATGATTCCCACAGCCAATGGGCACAGAACTCTAACAAGAAATCTCCTTGTAAGGTCTGATACATCTGATGCATACATACTGTAGCTAACCATGTGATCTGAATGGGCAGTATTGGGGTCAGTCAATCAAAATGCGAGCTGCCATGGCCTGGTATATTTCCATACAAACTGCGACATAAGCAGGCGATGAGTAATATTGCGAAATCTTGTTATTTGTTAATATAAAGTATTGTGCAAGCCGTGTGTCACGTACCTCGACTGGGCGTGGAGAATTGCAAGGACAGCATTTCTCAGACGGTGAAAGAGCAAAACACCCCAAGATGGAGGTTTTTAGATGTAGGCTAAGTTAATAGGCCTGAAGCTATTCTATTTGGTATCAAAAGGAAAAGATGGCTTCAACAATGTAATGTCCAGCAGTTTAATAGCGTCCGGGTCGTCCGTTACGTCGAGGTGGAAATTGAAGTCACCTGCCACGACGCAATGCTTTGTAGACAGCGCCAACTCAGAAATAGCTGTCTGCTGGTCCTCCAAGAAGGAGCCCACAGGGCCTGGCGGCCTGTATACCAGCAGCCCCTTCAGAGCTTGGCCCGGGGACAGTCTAAGCGTGAAAGCAAGAGACTCTGAGCCCCCGATGGAGTTCAGTGGGAGCACTGAGCAGGAAACGCTCTTCTTCACCACTACAGCAACTCCACCGCCCCTTCCCTTAGCTCTGTCCTGGTGAAAAATGTTATACGCCGGAGGGATGGCTGAAAAAATGTCCGGGTTAGACGCCTCTCCCAACCAAGTTTCTGTCAGTAGAAGACATAAGGGATTTTCCCTGACAAGGAGATCATATATATGCAGGGCATGGCTGCCTACAGACCTCGTGTTGAGTAGCAGGCACAGATCTTTCACGCAGGCCACAACTGGCCGAAGGACGTTGACAGGTGTCCAGTAGGCGACCAGCCGCAACCCAGGCAGCGCCGTTTACCCTTGAAACGCCCCGGGAAAACAGAGCGGCAAGAGCAGGAATGGGTCTGCATAGCTCGCAGCGTCGCCGAGGTGTAGCAGATCATCCTTGCCTGCACCTGACCGGACCGCCGTCCCCCGCGGCCCCGACGCCTCCGGGACGCTGACGGGCGCAGATGGGCAGGACTCCGGCAAGACTCAGGCTAAGCGAAGGCGTCCACCTGTGCGTCCCGCTGCGCGTGAGGGAGCGACTTTAAATAGGCGCTCCAGTCAGCCCTTAGAGCGCGAGTCCGCTTCAAGATGGCGGCCGCCGCCGGATGAAATGCCCCAATCTAAGATGGCGCCCAAAGTTGACCCTCAGGACCCGGACCCACCAAAGTGGTGGTGCTTTGTAGGCAAAGAATGCACTTTTTATATGCGGTAAGGGGAATGAGGGGCGCGAGCTACAGGCAAGAGACTTAAAATCAGGGATAAGTTAAAACAAAAAGCAAACAGAAATACAAAACAAGGAGGTCTTAAAATACACAGCGCTAGTGCCAGCGCGAGCGCAGCAATGTGGTAGCTGGTAGAGACCAGCCAAGAAAGGGGGGTTGCTGTACTGTTCCTCGAGAGAGAAGAGGTAGGGAAATTCTTGCTGGCGTGACCAAAGGGGGGAGGGATATTACTAATACCCTGGGGCATCCATTATGTTGGAAATATTTGCCTCACACACCCCGAGGAGTGTCATGAAGATCACAGTGGAAGTGTGCTGTTATGCCTTTTGTACTACCTAGTGGTGTCTGCACTGAAAACCCTGCCTAATACCTGACATGCTACAGGCAGGCACTGAGATTTTTACTGCTGCATTTTTAACTTTGTATATTTACACTCTTGTTTTTAAAACCTTCACCCTCACTGTCCACAGTCTGAGTCACAGTTCTAGTTATTGCGTGTGCTCCACAGGTTTACATTGCACGCTCAATACACTTGGCATGCGGTGGATGAGTAAATTCACTTTAAACACCACCAGCATGTTAGTATATGTTCTTCCTGGCAATATTATGACTGGCAATTTTTGGTTTAATTACTGTTTCCTTATCCTTTCTCTAGACATAGGCATAGGAGGATCCACTAAGGTAACATTACAACACATTTGACACGAGCATGTTGTTGTCTTCACTTTGGTCCTGAAGAATCGCGGTAAATATACCATTAGCGAGAAACATGTTGACCACATGCACCACTAGTATCTTCTAGGGTCACACAACATAATAGGTTGACACCTAGGGAACTAGCTTCACCTTTTAACCGTAGCTAGGGGACCCCCAGAATAAAATCCATTCCGGTACCCCTTGTTACATTTTAGCCACCTTACCATAGGTATACACCTCCCTGCCCACATACCCCCACTTCACCTATAGGCAGTTGGAAAAAAGATCTCCGCCAAAGAGCCCCTCTCTGAGGTGTGCCCGTCGGGGATTGCACCGCCTCCCCGACGAGGAGCAACCGCCGATGATGAAGCATGACACTCCTCGGGGTGTGTGAGGCAAATATTTCCAACATAATGGATGCCCCAGGGTATTAGCAATATCCCTCCCCCCTTTGGTCACGCCAGCAAGAATTTCCCTACCTCTTCTCTCTCGAGGAACAGTACAGCAACCCCCCTTTCTTGGCTTGACTATCTAGTACTCTGTACGGACACTAAGCTGTTACTGGACCTTCCACCATCTTGAGTGGTAAATAGTGTCCCCTCGCCTCCCCCTTTTTTGAAACCAGCTGGTAGAGACCGCCACCACACAAAGGACCGCCTTAAATAGGCGCTCCAGTCAGCCCTTAGCGCGCAAGTCCGCTCCAAGATGGCGGCCGCCGCCGGATGAAATGCCCCAATCTAAGATGGCGCCCAAAGTTGACCCTCAGGACCCGGACCCACCAAAGTGGTGGTGCTTTGTAGGCAAAGAATGCACTTTTTATATGCGGTAAGGGGAATGAGGGGCGCGAGCTACAGGCAAGAGACTTAAAATCAGGGGTAGGTTAAAACAAAAAGCAAACAGAAATACAAAACGAGGAGGTCTTAAAATACACAGCGCTAGTGCCAGAGCGAGCGCAGCAATGTGGTAGCTATGTATGTAGCAGAGGCGGAAAAACAACTACTTGACACTACTTGCTATTGAAAAAGCAACATGCTAGCTCTTAGATCTTCTTGGCAAGAACAAAGTTCTAAACTAATGGCATGGAGGAGTGCCAAGTTATTATCGGATGATGAACACAAATTTCTGAAAAAAGACTATCCGGTGATTCCGACATTCTATTTGATACCAAAAGTACACAAGGACATTGCAATGCCACCTGGTCATCCGATAATATCGGCGATAAATAGCTCAATGGAAAATATCTCTCGGTATATAGATTTTTATCACCAGGACTGGGGAAAAGGTCTTAAATCCTATGTACAGGATACTTCTGATTTCATCAGAAAACTGAACAATGTGGTTTGGGACTCTAATTGTTTACTTATAACACTGGATGTAACATCATTGTATACCTCGATCAAACACACTGACGGGTTACGAGCTGTAGAATTTTACTTAAACAAACGGCCCATGAATTTTTCTACACACAACAAAATGCTTCTGTCTATGATACGAATTTGCTTGGAACAAAACTTCTTTTTATTCAATAACCAGTTGTACCAGCAGGTCCGAGGTGTCGCAATGGGGTCATGCTTCTCCCCGAGTCTAGCATGTCTCCACATGGGGCTTTGGGAGGAGCATGTCCTGGGCGGCCCCTTGGAGGGTACAATGCAGGAACATGTACCATTGTATCTACGATACATAGATGATTTGTTCTTAATATGGCGAGGTTCAATGACAGAAGCGCAGGAATTTGTTGAGGAACTCAACAAGAATAGTTTAAATCTGCAGTTCACCTCTCACATAAATGACAAGTCAGTGGTGTTTTTGGATACTGAGGTTTATGTTGCCGGCATTGAGTTAGCTACCAAAATGCATAGGATACCCACAGCCGGTAATACAGTATTACATGCCTCTAGCCAGCATCCCTATCACCTAATAAACAGTATTCCCTTTGGGGAAATGCTGCGAATTAGGCGGATATGTAGCTCGGAGTCTGAGTGCCATAAAATACAGGAGGAAAGCAAGGAACGTTTCTTGGCTCGAGGCTTCTCAGTCAAAACAATACAACGAGCAATAAATAGGTCTCTAACAATATGTAGAGAAGAGGCTTTAACTGTGAAGGAGAAATCCAGAGAGGGGTTATCCGAAGAAGAAAAACTGATTGCACCCAGAGTTATCATAACTTTTAGTAAACAGCATAAGGAGATTAGACGAATCTTCTATAAAAACTGGAACTTAATAACAGGGGACCCTGTTATTGGTAAGTTCGTAGTGAAGAAACCAAACATCACGTTCAGAAAGTCTATCTCTATGTCTGACAAACTAGTGAACAATTGTTTGGAAAACCTATTTCAGATACCTGGGGTGCCCTGGGAGGTGGTTTTAAGAAATGCGCTGTATGTAAAGCCTGCAAAAATGGGTGTAGCAAAACTCAGTATACAGTGCCTTTTAATAGCAAACCTGTATCGATTAAAAAACGCATGTCTTGCAAAACTGACTTTGCAGTCTATGTGCTGCAGTGCCCGTGTGAGTTATGATATATAGGCAGCACTCGCTTGCCGGTGACAGACCGGTACTGCAGCATATCAGAGCAATTGTGGGTAAAGACCAATCTTACCCTGTGGCACGCCACTTTGAAAAAGCCCATAAAAGTGATCCTTCTGGCCTTATATACTTTGCAATAGACTGTGTTATGCCTCTAAAAAGAGGAGGAGACAGGGATGCTAAACTCCGCCTACTGGAAACCAGATACATAATCGAACTTGACAGTACGGGGCCTTAATGCAAGTGAAGATTTGTATACATGCTTATAGGTACCTTGAATGAGAAATCTTATTATTTGTCAGATTATTAAAATGGGAAACATTAGATTTTAGGCAACAATTCAACCATGACTTCCGTATAAGGAATAGATGTGTCTGCCAATATGGGAATGACAACTGTTTTACATCTTGGTTAGTGCGTTCAAAATGCTGCCTTAAGTGGAAAGAACAACTTACAAACATAAATTATGAACTAATCACCTCCCACTCCATGAAAATTGAAAATGAGTAAGAAACCGTTTTCAAAAATACTTATAACAAAAAGAAAGAAAAATTTATTGAAGTATTATTTCTTTATATTTGACACAAATTTGCACTTTGGTCTTTATTTTTCCTGGGGTCACGATGCAATATGGTACTTTAGCTGAAATGAATTAAGATATTGGAAGTTGTTTTATACGACTTGAATGTACTCATTTTTTTTAAATTTGAAGTGGTGTTCTTTAAATTATATATTGACATTTTCTTTATACAAACTTCTGGTCATAAGATTGGCTTATGAAATACATAAGAAATAAGTTTTGGTAATAATTTGCATTAAAATTGCTTTAGTTTGCACAATGCAAATGCTGCTAGAATCAAATTCAGAGAGGATTGTTTATTTAGACACTGTGTCTTTTATTGTAAATAAGATGTATATATCATGAATTTTAGTTATTTATGAGGTATTATATATATTTCTCCTAAAAAAATTGAATCTTAGCTGCCTGTGCACCATACTATTTTTCTACTGTATATAGAAGGTTAAATGAATTATGTATATATTCTTCTGTATGATTAGAAATGTTATAAATAGGGCACTGTGCCTTGTATTTACAAAGAAAACAACAATGTTTGATTACGAACAAAATGAGAGACATTAATGAGTAAATGTGGGCGGATTGCTTTTGCAAGGATCCGCCTCAGTGGAGTTCAGGAAAGCAATAAGTACCCTCTTTTATGTCAAGTGACGTATCATGTAATCAAGCCTCTGGCTAGAGGCGAAACGCGTCATGCAGGACTGCTTGGGTGTTAAACATTTGATGGAATAAACACTACTTTTGCACAAGAGCTGGGTCTGGCTTGTTCGTTCTAATCCAGTCGGAGCAGCAGAACTGGGATGCGGCAGCGTCGAGCGATACAAGTGCAATATATATATATATATATCACTAATTTTTCAATTTTCACTAGACCCAATCTGTATTATACACAATCTAAGTTTATAATTGTGTGCAAATTATAAGTCTGTGTTTTATGTATGAACAATGTGTTTTCAGGTCGTTATAAATACAAATTAGATGTCCCTCCATACAATACACTAATAGTACTGGTCTGTCCCATTCAGTTTACAGTGGAATAAGACGGTGACCTGATGAAGGCGAAATAATACCGATTCCGGTGTTTTTGTTCAAAACATACAGACGGAGCGCAGCTTGAAGAGAGTGCCCCGCTGTTAGCCCATGTGGCACGCCTGAATATCGTGTGTTGTAAGTATTTTGGTGTTTTATGACAGACTACACCATAGCCTAAACTTCTTTGAGTCTGAGTGTCTGAACCTACTGATCCGCCTTGAGCGGACCTTTGGTCTTTTACGAGGGGTGTTGCACTGAATTTTTATACCACATTAGTATAAGTGGCGCCGCAGGCAAAAGTCGTATATAGTATCAGACGGGTCTTGATATGTGCGCACACGGGGACTAATAAGGGTCCTAAAAATACCCCCCTGAGAATTTGCAAGGGCAAACAGAGGGTACGCTAGAGAGTACGATATCCTGCGGGTACATTAGTTATGTACCTAAGATGGAACCATACTAAAAGCAAACAGCTCTATATTTCATGACAAAAGGAATTGGCAAAGCATGATAATGTGAAAACATGAAATTTGTGTGTTATTAATGTTTGTCTCGTTTATCCATCTATTCAGAGTTGGCTCCTGGTGACTTCTGGGAGTGTTTCAAAACGGGTATAACCGTGAGTTTTTTGGAATACGAGGTGTATTTTTTTCACACACATATTCTCACAGGGTGTACGCGCCTTAGCGAGCCTGGACCCCCCGGGGGAGTTCACTTAAATGGTCCTGATGAAAGCTGAGACTAATAGCGCATAACAACAGCAGAAACATGTCGACCTTTGCTTTTTACGACGCAGTGGTTTTAATAAAAACCATTACGTGGTCCTCACTTGTTTTTAATGTGAACAGATTACCCACTAATAAAGGGTTTTTGGGCACAGCTGTGATCTTTTATTTTTGCACTCACAGCACTAGAGCACATACACTAAGAAAAACCTTCAATAAAACCAGCTCCGCTGCAATTGCAGGCGTCGTAGCACACAGGGGGACACTCGGTCTCCCCTGTGGGAACCCCATGATGAAGCTTGTCACCACTAGGGTGAGTGAGGGATCTTTTAAGAAACAGAGTTTTTTCTTTTTGCTTTTTCATCTCCTTGTGTCTTCGCTTTTCTTACCTTGAACAATGTTTAGCTTACTTAAATAAGAGATTTTTCTTAATATTCACGGTTACAGTCACTCTTTAGTTGTTGTAGTATAATTGATAGGAGTGGAAGAGTGACTTCGTAACCCTGACTCTCTTGTTGGTTAGTTATAATTCACCCTGCCATAGGGCTATAAGGTCCGCTGAGGGGTGGCTTACTTATATTCCATGCAGTGCCTGCTGGCATGGCACACAAGAGGTGTGCCATGTTGTGTCTTCATTTCCTCTGTACCATATCACTGAGGGTCCCTTAGGGTAGCATAATACATGTTGCAGGCCTTACAGACCCTCTTTATCCTCCTTGCCCTAGGCACCAGAGGTACCT